>NC_134415.1:110924930-111104930 GCF_030867145.1 Opisthocomus hoazin | reverse complement strand
AGTGTCCTTTAGCAGCTTTCATCAGAAAATCAACAGTACATTTTTGCACCACATATACCTAATATAATTACAAAATTTTTTCTGGTATTAGATCTGAGTAATTTTCTGTAAATGCATGACATAATGTTCTTGCAATATGAAACTGCATTTGTATGCAGTCCAGAGCTACAGGACAGAAGGATTAAACACGGCAGTGTTCTATCCTGATAAGCAGGCAAATCACTGTACATCAAATATAAAGAATATATTAGCTGCAAATATAAACCCATAATTTTGTCACCTCATCCCCAGTAAAATGGACCACTGTGACCAGAAAATGGGCACATGGAGCTAGAGAGTTCAGTGCACCAGTGGGCTAGTATGATGCAGGGTGCATAAAAGCATTGTGTTCTCTGTTAGCAGTCAGCTGATCAGCGGTAGCTGAAGGAGTTAATGCCCACTCCCTGCTTGCGTTTCCTGACAACATTAGTATTTCTTCTGAGAAATCCTTTTACCAAAGGATATGAGCCAGTTGCTCTGGTCTCATAAGACCATTTTTCCATTGTTGTGGTCAACAGGCCCTTCTCTGCGCCTGCGGACTTAATCTTTCTCAAACTGTCTTTGACTTCATGCTTCTTGAGCTACTGGGCCTAGTATCGCAAGAAATGCCTTTATAAATCATAGAATCATAAAATCATGGAATCACAGAATAATTTCGGTAGGAAAAGACTTTTAAAATCATCGAGTTCAACCGTAAACCTAACACTGACAAGTCCACCACTAAATGATGTCCCTAAGCACCACATCTACACAACTTTTAAATACCTCCAGGGATGGTGACTCCACTATGTCCCTGGGCCTGTTCCAATGCTTGACAACCCTTTTGATGAGGAAATCTTCCTAATATCCAATCTAAACCTCCCCTGACACAACTTGAGGCCATTGCCTCTAGTCCTATCACTTGCTGCCCGTGAGAAGAGACTGACACCCACCTCACTACAACCTCCCTTCAGGTAGTTGTAGAGAGCAGTAAGGTCTCCCCTCAGCCTCCTCTTCTCCAGACTAAAGAGCCTCAGTTTCCTCAGCCACTCCTCATAAGACTTGTTCTCCAGACCCCTCACCAGCCTCGTTGCCCTTCTCTGGACACGATCCAGTACCTGAGTGTCCTTCTTGTAGTGAGGGGCCCAAAACGGAACACAGTACTCCAGGTGCAGCCTCACCAGTGCCGAGTACAGGGGCACGATCACCTCCCTAGTCCCGCTGGCCACACTATTCCTGATATAAGCCAGGATGCCGTTGCCCTTCTTGGCCACCTGGGCACCCTGCTGGCTCATGTTCAGCCAGCTGCCGACCAACACCCCAAGGTCCTTTTCCACCAGACAGCTTTCCAGTCACTCTTCCCCAAGCCTGTAGCATTGCATGGGGTTGTTGTGATCGAAGTGCAGGACCCAGCACTTGGACTTGTTGAACCTCGTACAGTTGGCCTCAGCCCATCAATCGACCCTCTGCAGAGCCTTCCTACCCTCAAGCAGATCAGCACTCCTGCCCAACTTGGTGTCATCTGCAAACTTACTGAGGGAGCACTCAATCCCCTCATGCAGATCATTGATAAAGGTATTAAGCAGAACTAGCCCAAATACTGAGCCTTGGGGAACACAACTTGTGACCAACCACCAGGTGGATTTAACCACAACCATTCACAACTATTTGGGCCCTGCAATCCAGGCAGTTTTTTACTTGGCAAAGAGTACACCCATGCAAGCCATGAGCAGCCAATTTCTCCAGGAGAATGCTGTGGGAAACAGTGTCAAAGCCTTTACTAAAGTTTAGGTAGATGACACCCACAGCCTTTCCCTCAACCATTAAACATTAACACTAGATGTCTCTGTTTCTATTGCACATAACTACTTTCCATGTTGTTACATCCTCATATTACATTTTCCTTTTTCTTGCCTGTTCACTGACGACTCTTAGACCTGTCATCAACTGTTACATTTTGATCAAGTTTTGGAATATAACAAAAAAAATCTATTATCTGTAAGCAATCTTTAACCTTGCCTTTTTTTTAGTCAGTCATATCATCAAGTTCTTCATGCACAATGTAACAATTCTGTGCTGATCAGTCTTCCCATCTTTGGTCAGTTCTGGTATTTTTATTTAAGATCACTAGTAAGATTATTTGCCTCAGTAGTATCAAAAAGAGAAAAATGATGGCAGAAACAATCACAGAATCAGAGAATCACCGAATCACAGAATCAGAGAATCACGGAATCACAGAATGTTAGGGGTTGGAAGGGACCTCTGTGGGTCATCTAGTCCAACCCTCCTGCCGAAGCAGGGACACCTACAGCACGCCGCAGAGGACCTTGTCCAGGTGGGTCTTGAGTATCTCCAGAGGAGACTCCACCACTTCCCTGGGCAGCCTGTTCCAGGGCTCCGTCACCCTCAGAGGGAAGAAGTTCTTCCTCATGTTCAGACGGAACTTCCTGTGCCTCAGTTTGTGCCCATTGCCCCTTGTCCTGTCGCTGGGCACCACTGAAGAGAGTTTGGCCCCATCCTCCTGACACCCACCCTTGAGATATTTGTAAGCATTTATTAGGTCCCCTCTCAGCCTTCTCTTCTTCAGGCTGAACAAGCCCAGCTTCCTCAGCCTCTCCTCGTAGGACAGATGTTCCAGTCCCCTCACCATCCTCACAGCCCTATATAACAATATTCACAAATAACTCTGAGCTCTGCCTTGTCACTACTATACACTGAGAAATGTTACTTCCATCATAAAGGGAGGGATGACGTGGAATGAGGCGTGCGCAATCAATTGTTCATTTAACACTTTTTGTGGAGAAAATCAGATCTAAGTCTAGATCAAGAGTTTTCACTGCAGATACTTTTTTCATTGGAGGCATTGATCTCTAAAGAGAACATTTAAACCTGCCGACAGTAGACCTGATTTTCTTAACTACCTCTCCTGGACTGTTAGGAATAATTTGTGGATTGTCTGGGGTTCACTGACTACACATTGAAAATCAGTCCTCTTGCAAATGCTTCCAAAGAGCATGATCAGCCAAACTGTCTGTGGAACGGATCAGAACAGAAGAATGAAAAGCCGCAGAAGTAGTACACAGGGTCAGTAAAAAGCAAAAGAAACAGAACAGAGTCAGACCATCAAAAATGCAGGCATATAAGCTACAGAAAGTAACAAAAAAGATAGGAACAGTTGTGGTATGGTACGACAACTACTTCAAGAAGAAAAACGTTGCACGATATGATGGAGGTGGAGGATGCAGGCTTGTCTAGTGGAAGTTGTTCAGAAGCCATTTTGTTTTTTTGAAATTCCCATACTAGCCCTTATTATTTTCTTTTGCATTAGGCTCTGGGCTCTGCCATGTCTGAAAATGTTACTCCTTTTGCTATATGATTTAGACTGAGAAGCTTTAATCTTAAATTAACTTCAAGTGTCCTGCTTTTATGATCTAAAAATAAGAAATTCTTGACAACGTGGAGTTCAGGATCCTGCGTGGAGGAAGCAGGGCGTTAAGTAGGATCAAAACCTTGGACTTCAGGAGGGCTAACTTTGGCCTCTTCAAGGAGCTACTGGGAGGAATCCTGTGGGCCAGGGCTCTCGAAGGCAGGGGGGTCCAAGAGTGCTGGTCGCTGTTTAAACATCACTTCCTCCACTCTCAGGAGTGGTGCATCCCCCTGAGAAAGAAATCTAGCAAAGGAGGCAAGAGACCTGCATGGCTGAACAAAGACCTTCTAGCGGAGCTCAGGGGGAAGAGAAAGGTCCATGGAATGTGGAAAGACGGACAGGCCACTTGGGAAGAGTACAGGAATGTGGTCAGAGAGTGCAGGGATGTGACGAGGAAGGCCAAGGCCCACCTGGAATTGAAGCTGGCAAGGGATGTCAAAAACAACAAGAAGGGCTTCTCAACTACATCTGCAGCAAAAGGAAGGCTAGGGACAATGTGGGGCTGCTGCTGAATGAGGCAGGTGTCCTGGTGACGGAGGATGCAGAGAAGGCAGAGCTACTGAATGCCTTCTTTGCTTCAGTCTTCAGTGCCAAGGCAGGCCCTCAGGAATCCCAGGCCCCGGAGGTAAGAGAAGAAGCCTACAAAGAGGACGACTTTCCCTTGGTCGAGGAGGACTGTGTGAGGGATCGCTTAAGTGACCTGGACGTCCACAAATCCATGGGCCCCAATGGAATGCACCCATGAGTGCTGAGGGAGCTGGCGGATGTCATTGCTGAGCCACTCTCCATCATCTTTGAGAGGTCCTGGAGGACAGGAGAGGTGCCCGAGGACTGGAGAAAGGCCAATGTCACTTCAGTCTTCAAAAAGGGCAAGAAGGAGGACCCAGGGAACTGCAGGCCGGTCAGCCTCACCTCCATCCCGGGAAAGGTGATGGAGCAGCTTATCCTGGAGGTCATCATCAAGCAAGTGGAGGAAAAGAAGGTTATCAGGAGTAGTCAGCATGGATTCACCAAGGGGAAATTGTGCCTGACCAATCTGATAGCTTTCTACGATAGCATGACTGGCTGGGTAGATGAGGGGAGAGCAGTGGATGTTGTTTACCTAGACTTCAGCAAGGCTTTCAGCACAGTCTCCCATGATATCCTCCTAGGGAAGCTGAGGAAGTGTGGGCTGGAGTGGTCAGTGAGATGGATTGAGAACTGGCTGAATGGCAGAACTCAGAGGGTTGTCATCAGTGGTGCTGAGTCTAGTTGGAGGCTGGTAACTAGTGGTGTCCCCAAGGGGTCAGTACTGGGCCCAGTCTTGTTTAACTTCTTCATCAACGACCTGGATGAAGAGTTAGAATGTACCCTCAGCAAGTTTGCTGATGACACCAAACTGGGAGGTGTGGTAGACACACCGGAAGGCTGTGCTGCCATTCAGCGTGACCTGGATAGGCTGGAAAGCTGGGTAGAGAGGAACCTGATGAGGTTCAACAAAGGCAAATGCAGGGTCTTGCACATGGGGAGGAACAACCCCATGTACCAGTACAGGCTTGGGGCAGACCTGCTGGAGAGCAGCTCTGTGGAGAGGGACCTGGGTGTGCTGGTGGACAACAGGTTGACCATGAGCCAGCAGTGTGCCCCGGCTGCCAAGAGAGCCAATGGGATCCTGGGGTGCATCAAGAAGAGTGTGGCCAGCAGGTCAAGGGAGGTTCTCCTTCCCCTCTACTCTGCCCTGGTGAGGCCCCATCTGGAGTACTCTGTCCAGTTCTGGGCTCCTTACTTCAAGAAAGATGAGGAGCTACTGGAGAGAGTCCAGTGGAGGGCTACAAAGATGATGAGGGGACTGGAGCATCTCTCCTATGAGGAGAGGCTGAAGGAGCTGGGCTTGTTCAGCCTGAAGAAGACAAGGCTGCAAGGGGATCTAATAAATGTTTATAAATATCAGAAAGGTGGATGTCAGGAGGATGGGGCCAAACTCTTTTCAGTGGTGCCCAGCGACAGGACAAGGTGCAATGGGCACAAACTGAAGCACAGGAAGTTCCGTCTGAACATGAGGAAGAACTTCTTCCCTCTGAGAGTGACAGAGCCCTGGAACAGGCTGCCCAGGGACGTGGTGGAGTCTCCTTCTCTGGAGATGTTCAAGACCCACCTGGACAAGGTCCTATGCAGCGTGCTGTAGGTGACCCTGATTTGGGGTCATTCTGACATTCTGTGATTCTGTGATTCTGTAATTTTGTGACATTGAGAAGTCAAATGATGCTTTACTGAAACAAACACAGCTCTGTCTCCTACTGCATAACAAATGTTCGGGCCGCGCACACTTCCCATTGAGTACATGTCTGAGGAGCAACCAACTATACTGCTAGGATTATCGATCAAGCTTCTCTCTCCAGCCTCAAAACAGTGAGTGTTGCATGACCTGTATTTGTGGGCACCTGTAATTTTGCTCAAGCATCCAGTTTGCATTTGACACTTAAAGAAAGAGCGAGTATGCCCCTGAAGGACAGGTTATCTTCTTTGTCACATCTCGTATCCTCATGTGAGGATGTCCCTTGCTCCTGACTCCTCTGGTGATGCTTGTCCTGCTGTGCCCTGCCAGTAGCTCTGGGGCTGCAGGCACTGCGTGGACCCAGGGGCAGCGAGACCTACAGCAGCTTCAGGGACACGAGCAGCTGCAGCAGAGAGGTCACTACGGTGACCGCAGCACTAACTGCTTCAAATTACGCTGTAGAGAACACTCTTAGTTTAGGTCCTTTCTCTGTTTTTTTGTCATGAAAATGTGGCATCAGTTTATATGCAGCGATTACTTATAATGGGAACAGTACAAGTAGCTGCATGTTTTCTCCATTTTTGTGGTGATCATGAGCTGGTGTGGTTATTTTTAAATAGTTTTGTTACTTGAATTAATATAAGTAAACATGTTATACTCAATAGGATATGAGCAGTGTGCTGTTAGTAATTAATATGGTTTATATAGAATGAGCTATTCAGTGACCCTCCTCACATATGGAATTGCTTCTACTCCATTCTTTGATGACTATGGCTTTTATAAAGAGAGAACAGAAGTGCACAAGTCATTACTGGATTTACACATTAAGGAGATGCAGCAAAATGAAAGCAGGTTTTGAGATTTTTTACACATTTAAATCTTTCTCAGTACAAACCATGTTGCCCTTGCCTGAGACACCATTCCTAAAGAGATTTATTCTCCACATGCATGAAATTTCAGATTTAATGTTTTCTTGTAACTTTAACACAAAAGACTAGTGTGTGCATACACGAACATAATCTTAAATTGTGAAGTGTGCTACATTACAAAATCCCTGGTCCCAGAGCCCTCAGGCTTTGCCCAAATTGCTGCCCAAGATGTTTGAGCCCCTTTCATATTCAATCAGATCACTGTAAACACCTCCACCAACAGACACGTTTAAGCCTAGGCAGAAGTGAGGTCTCCACTCTGAGTAATATCTAACTCTTATTGCTAAAACAGACATTTCAGCGCTTCTGACTACACATGACACAGTACCTACTCACCTCTCATGTCTATGTACCCAGACACATTTTTAATGTGAATTTCCTGTGATTAAAAATCCTGATACCCCAAAACTTCATGTTTCATGTTTCTTAAGAAAAGATGGATTATGAGAGCCTTTTCGTCTTGGACCAGGAAAGAACTTTAGCTTTTAGCTCACATTTTACTAATCCTTTCAGTGAACTGCAAAAGGAAAAGTTCACAGTAAAATCTATTTTTGCTGCTCCACCCAGGAAACTAGCATGTCAACAGTAATAGCAGCAAATTTAACTAATCCAAGCCTGTTCATGTGAAACTTATTTCTGTCAGGTGTCAATTTTTCTTATTCTCACTTCCTTAGTAATACGCTACTTTCTTAAAAAAAAAAGGTTTTCATCTTCTGAATTTTACTTTCAGTTATTCCACCCTTTCTCATTTTCACCATCTACAGTTATCAGAATACATGTGAGGACAATTTCTGAAAATAACTTAAGCTGAATTTCCATCCCAGTAGGCAGGTCTGGAATACACTGTCTGGAGGAAGAACCAATTCCATAGAAAAGAAAGGAGTGCTCTTTTTAAGCAGTTCATTTAATGGAGGACAGCTGATGCAAAATATTTAAAATTAAGAGCAAAATTGTGGTATGTTTAAAACCAGATATTGCATGATCTGCTGCACTGCTAAGTTTTTGTAATCATAACTCATATGACTGTGTATGATTATAAGCCATTTTGAACTGACTGGCATAAAAAGAGAATCTTTTCCAGGGTGGGTGGGTAAATAAGCAAGAAGCAATAGCAATATTCAAGGTGAAGGCTGCACCTCTAATCGGACGTGCTGATTCAGGTGAGACTGCTAGCATTGCACCTGACCTGATCTTATCTGTAGATAAGGATCACGCAAACCATCCCATGGTGCATCTTGTCTACACATGATCAGAAGGTGTCTGAACAGAGGTGCTCAGCGACCTGAAAAATTATTGGTTTTACATGCTTCAGTTTGAAAATCCTGGCTAAACCCTGATTTCTCAAACGACAATTTGAATTCACCCACTATTTCCTAAGGAATCTGATGCGCGTAGTTAAATGCTGATTACAAACAAGTCCACAGATAAAAGGTAAAATATATATGGTACTTCTTCTTATTAATACTCCTTTATTAAGTAATCTGATTTAAACATACCAAATGCCTGCCCTCAAAATCTCACTGAAGTCAAGAGAAACTATGACTTTAACCAGCAGGACTTCAAAATGTGTGACAAGGTCTTGAGCTGGGCTTTGAAGAGGATCTGCCTAGGTGTTCTCCTCACAGTAAGCTCTCCAAAGACCAGAAAGATTTTTGAAACACAAAAAGGTTTTGAGCAAAAGCAGGGGTTTTATTTTTAAACAGGGAAGGCTCAGAGTAGCTAGAAGAGAAATAAAAAAGATTGTACAGATGTCCTCATGTGCTTCTTGCAAGCACGTCCTGAATTCCAAGCTAACTGACGACTTTCTGAGTCACTGACTCAGACTTTGCTTAGGCCCCTTGGTCTCAGGAAGTTTTTTGAACCCTCTTTGCTATTACTCCCTTGCACTGCCAGCTCCTCCAGGCCCCAGCCTTCACACAAAGAAGCAACCCTTCTGCTCCTGTGCCACTGGCTTTCAATGTCCTCCATATTTTTTTCATAACACAAATATATAACAATCAAATAAAATGAGCACCATGACTCAAAAATAGAAAATGGAATTAGGATTCACTCAAGTACCTTCTAATGTTCTAGTTTTTAGATCTAAGATATAAAAAATTTGTGCCTTGAAAAGGCAGAGAAAACATTAAGAAGGAGTCTGAAAAAGGAAGTCTGAAATGAAGAATTAATGACTGTGTCCTTTTAATTCTGGTGCTTCTGTTGCACTTCTGCACAAGTTACAACTTAAAATACTAAAAGTATGTTTTCGTCATGGTGTTCTAAATGCTACCGAGATTTCTTTTTTCCATTGTAAGGGCTAGTATTATTCACTAAAATGTCAGTCAACTTATCAGTCTGTTAGCAGATTCTTGTTACAGAGGACAAGGTCTTTTCTTGTCAGTTTCTCTCTCCACAAAATTCTGGATTAGACTTTAACTAACTGAATTTCAATGCAATTACATTTCAACATAACTGAAAAAATACTGTGCAAATTATAATATGCCATTTTGCTACTGGTTCAATTTGTCAGGTCAGAGACATTTGGTGCATTTTTACAGTAAAAATATTTTCATTTTTTCAGTGGAGAGAGATGACAGGAGTTAAAGTTTCAGATTGCAATATAATATATATTTACTACAAAATATTTCAAATGAATGCAATGTTTTAATGGCACTGTATTTTAAAATATTCCCGTATGTGATAAAACAAAAAAACCAATAAGTTTTAAAAAAAGGAACCCTTCCTCCCTCACCTTCCTGACATGTTTTTTTTTCAGCTGTTGTTCTGCTAGAAAAAAGAGATAGCAAGGGGAATAGAATGAGAATTGATAATGAAAGAAAAACAAAGACCAGAAAAATAAACAGAAAAAAAATCTAAAATTTGCTAAATTTCTAAAATTCTTCCAACTAACTAAAGTTTCAAATTATACGATAAAGAGAAACAATAGAACCTTAACTCATGTAACCCAGCCATATTTTAAAGTTATCATCACTGGCAGTCAGAACTGGATGGGAATCATTTTGTTTTCCACAGGCTATGCAAAAAGAAACAAAGACCAAACCGGCCAAATGTCCATTTTGTGGATGAGTGCAGGACAGAATGGTTAGTGGAGGATGTACAGCACAGATTGCTGAGAATATAGTTACTGTCCATGAAAGTGAAGAAAATTGTGTTGCTTTGCATGCAAAACAGTATTGCTGCAGGTTTTAGTAGTGTTTTTTCTCCATTTGTTTCTTGAGGGGGGCTGTCTGTTTTGCTTATCCTTTCTAAGCCCTGCACTGGGGAAGGCTGTTTATCTCTCTTATAGGTTATTCTAAAATTCAAGGGCCAGTAGAAAGAGAGCATAGATGGTGGACATGAAATTTTAGTCATGAAACAATAACCTGAGTTACAAATCAAGGCCCCTGATTTCACTGCTAGCATAACAAGGTTAGCCACTTGGAGCAAAGAAAATGTTTTTGTTTTGTCCTCTTTTTAGTGCGTACTTGTCTGTATTCCCCTTCGCAGGAATGTCTTACTGTCTAATCCTAACCAGAGATCCTGTAACAAACAACAACCGAACATCAAAGGTGACTAAAGGCGAAAGATCAAACAGGAATTAGGCAATCCAGGCAGCAATTAGAGGACATCAAAACTACCCTGAGGGAGAGAACAGGACCGAGCTAGCCCACCCCAGTTGAAGAGTCCTATTGACTTTGATCAGCCAGAAAAACATAGATGAGTTGAGGGAGGTCTGTTGATAGCCTAAATCTCAGGCAACCTAGCTGAACACACCCTCTTGCCTCTTAGCATACTTTGGTATCTGACCTGAAAGTTTGAGGAACAGTATCTTTCTGGTTTATTATTTTTAAACATAAAAACCTATGCAGAAAAAAATACACTTTTCTTCTGCATGTCCTGTTAAAGTATGACATTACTTCTGGTTTTTCAAAGACCTTTGTTTGACTATTACTGTAATCAAGCTATGGTAAGTTGATTTTGCTCCAGAACTGTTGCATTTCACTGGAAGATAAGGCCATGATGACTAGAGCAGACCATTCCTGTCCCAGATTGTGTCCTACTGGTAAAGTTGCTAATGACTCACCTTTTAGGCTCCTGAGGCATCTTACTGAAGTTAGTGACCTAGACTCACACTGTTGTTAATGGGTGAGATGGGCATTTCCAAAGGGCAAGTCACCTGATGACAAAACCACAGAGATGTTGGCTGGAGGGGATGTATGAAGGCCTCTTGGCTGGCCTTCTGCTCAGATAAGGACTATTGCCAGCACTATCTCAGATCAGCTACGGCTTTGATTGAATCTTGAGAATCTCTCAGAATGAGGATTCATAGCATTTCTGGGTAATCCATGCCAGTGTCACACTGTCATCCTGGTGAAAAATATTTTTACCCAATGTCCAACCTAAACTTTTGAAGTCACAATTTAAAATCATTGTACCTTGCTATATGTATGTCATCTGCCACTGCAAAGAACTGTTTACTGGGTTTTTCTAGTTTCTCTTCAAGGTGTCATAGGTTGCTCGTGGGTCATACCTTGCCCCCACTTCACCAGATGAAACAAGCCCAGATCCCTCAGCCTGTGCTCGTAGATCATGTAGTTGAGGCCCTTGGACATCCTGGTGGTCATCTGCTGGGAGTCTTCCTGTTTCTCATCATCTGCTTAGATCTGGAGAGCCCAGAATGGAATGAGTCCTTCAATGCAGGACCTCACATGCACCAGCAGAGAAGGAAAGCAACTTCCCTTGATCTGCTGACTACTTTTCTCCTGATGATGTTCATTCTTTTGAAATTAAACACTGAAGACACCTACAGTGCTCTGGAGAGTTCAACAGGGCTTGTCCAACCCTGCCTATAGGACCCATCCTAGGGTTTGGCATCCCCATGGCCAGGAGCAGCGGGGGCTCCCCAGAGTGTCAGGGCAGGGTCTGGCAGTCAGGGCCTGTTCCACCCCTCAGCCAGGAGCAGGGCTGCCATGGGCATCGGGGCAGCCCCCAGCCCCAAGCATCAGGCACCTCCCTTGGGACAGGGACAGTCCAAGGCTAGGCTGGGCTGTTGACCACTGGGTTGGGGTTGGGATCAGGTCCACTGCTGGGAACTGAGGTCTGACTCAGCCCCGGAATGGCTGTGCAGGGCTGTGGGGAACGGGCTCGGCTGAGGCTGAGCTGGAAATGCCAGTTAGCTTAAAAGCAGGGCTGTTTGTCCTCACAGGGTGCCCTAGCTTTCCTCACAGCAGCTCGCTCTCCTCAGGGACCGGGTTTGCTCTTCCCAGGCCAGCCATGCACCTCAGCAGCCAGGCCCCCAGGTTCAGCGCACCGAGGATGCCAATGGTACCAATCTGGGAAATGGGTACAGTCCTACCATGTTTCTCTGTTTTCAGAGAAGTCATTGTTTTTTATTAATGTCTGTAAAACATGTGGCCGGGTGGCTCTGAGCCTGGCTGAGGCCTCCAGGCACAGCTGTAGTACAAATAATAGCCTGGAATCTCTTCTGGGTGAGGTGTTTCCTCAATGTAGGCAAGGGATTAAACGAGTAACACCCAATTTCCCGTTATACTGACACTACGGAAAATTACTCTGTGAGAAACCAGGAGCTTATTGGTTTGATTACACTTTCCTCTGGGAAAGACTCTTCAGTGAGTTTTCATATTTTCCTTTACCATTACAGTCTAACTCTTCCACTAGGTATGTTGGCTGGATATTGAGCAAGGACCTGCGTTTTCCTATACTTTAAGCAGTTTGCCAGAGCAGGTCTTAATATTATTTTTCGTTTTTATTTCATATTCTTCTTCTAGCACATTGTTTATAAAACTAGAAAGATTAAAAGTGGGTTATCCTATTTCGCTACCTACTTTTCAAGCCTGGTTTCCCTTGCCAATACAGGCTGGTCAGTGTTTTACCCTTACTGTGTTATTGTGATAGTTGTGTGGCATAAAAAAAACAGTAAAAAAAAGAAAGCTAATAGATGTAACGAATAGATCCATAATGCACAGTTACTAAAAAACAAAACTTACAGGATTTTCCCTAAATATCAGATAATGGGTTAACAAGGTCCATTTCCTATATCTAGACCCAACCAACTCTCTCTTTGAAAGAGAGGACACATTAAAACACACTGTCCGAAAGAACCAAAATCTCTGGCACATGTAACTTACACTGGCTGAGTTAAGACATGGTAGGCATCCTTCCTTGGACACATACACTAGCACCAGGTAGCCTGGCTGATGCAAAGACTCAAAGATACGTTGGAAGAGAACCTTCTCTTTTGTTGCCAGTTTATACAGAACCATTCCCAGGAAATTTTAATTATAGAGAAACTAACAATGCATGTTCAGGTGATCTGCAAGACATGAGGCAATTAAAGATACCCTGAAACGTTCCAGAGAACAGTATACTCTTGTTTGAACTTGGAAGGAACATTTTTCGTAATGTAACCAGTAAAGAAGTAATTTCCCCTTCGTATTATACTCAGGAAGGGAGAATGGGAGCTTGTAAAGATATCAACAACATCACTTTCCCACCTGAGACGAAGAAGTATATGCGAGTCTGGCTGCTGTGGAGACAGCATCCTCAATCTTCTTTGCTGGGCCAGCAGTTACAAACTTCTGAATGCCTGTGGTCAGAGAAGTTATGTTGCCTCTGACTGATCTGACTATGAAGAAGCACGAGGTATTTCAAGAAGTATGTATTTCAGTATAGCATACGCTTTCCCAGATAGTTAAGAAAAGCTTATGAACAAGCATTTATGAATTTAAATAAATGATTTAGCTGGTACCCTGAGTTTAGCACATTTGCTGACATGCCATCCAGCTACTCCATGGCATTCACTTTGCATATATAATAGAAATAAAAGGCACGATTATATGCTTTCAAAACCAGTCTGAGTTTCGCTTCTGCCTTTAAAAAATTAAAGATCAGACGTGTTTAAGATTGAGAGTCCTGTGCTGGTATATTATAACAAAAACACTTTAAATGTAAGTTTTTATGGTGCTTTTTTGTCAGTTATTTTGACAATCTGTTCCTTCTGTCTGTTACTGTTATTGTTGACCAAAATAGTCCTAAGTAATAAACTAGATCATGATACTGTATCTGCCAAAGTCAATGCAAAGCGTTTCCGTTGTCAGATATCCAAAGACATATTGAAATATCTTGAATGCCTCATTTTATATCCAGAGATACAAAGTTAACATGAAGCTATAAACTAAACTGAAGAGGATTTGAGCTTATATTTCTTACATCTGAATTTTTAGCAAAACAAAAGATAGAAGTAT
Source organism: Opisthocomus hoazin (assembly GCF_030867145.1). Classification (NCBI taxonomy): domain Eukaryota; kingdom Metazoa; phylum Chordata; class Aves; order Opisthocomiformes; family Opisthocomidae; genus Opisthocomus; species Opisthocomus hoazin. The sequence goes on along the minus strand of NC_134415.1, from coordinate 111,091,058 downwards.
TAACTCTTTGATCTTTAAAAAAAAAAAAATACTACTTCAGCAAAGCAAAAGCTATAAAACTAAATTACTGGTATGGAATTAAACCAGTAAGTGGCAGTATTTGACAAAAATCTGAGAGGTAAGTAGGAAACTTTTCAAAGCAAATGGAGACTTACACTAAATCTAACTATAAGGTAAGCACATCTCCTAGCATTCAGAAAGAAGGGTCTCTCATTTCCAGCATAAATATATTACTTTTTTGTTAGGTCAACACTTTATCTAGAGAAATCAGAAACAGAAGACAAATTTTCCCATGGATATTTATACGCAGGGTCAATGAAAATGACCCTACACATTTTGTAAAAATTCTTGTATGAAAACTGGCTAAGAACGGAAAGATATATCAAAATCATTTGGAAATATTATTTACGAGAAACTTTGCCTGCCACCAATTTAGTAGGCAATCAATATTAAAATCATGATACAGGTTTTTTTGCAGTGCATTTTATAAAAGAAAATAACAGTAGATAAACCAGAAAAAAAAGACAACTCTAAATTTAAACTGTAACAGAGGTGTCAGAAGCCAAAAAGGATGCCAAGATTATTGAGAAGCATAATTATGGAGTGATATCTATATTTTCAGCAGCAAAAACATGCAAGGACCAGAAGACCAACAGTTAAATTAAATTAATACCAGAAGTTTTTCTCCAATCTCTAAGAACTACAATTTCCTGAATATTATAAATGATCATACAGAAGAAGCCTTTGGGCCTGATTTTCTACTTACTGAAGTCACCGAACTGTTTTTCATTGATTTCAGCTATAATAGCCCTGAATAATTTGTGGCTGAAGCTTGCTTATGACAAACTTCTTGCTCCTGTTATTTTATTACACAAAAACTCTTTGTGGAATTAAAAAAAAAGAAATAGAAAAGATTTGAGCTTGTAAAATAAAAAACTTTGGAAACATCAGAAATTTGCCTTCTCCCTTGTGCAACTACATTAAAAAAGCCTTTGGTTACTTAATAAAAGACATTTTCCCACAAGTTTCCTACTTTATTTAGTTCAAAGAATAAGTCATAATCTCAGGATGAAAACTCTTATTCCAGAAAATTTGCGAAGAACAGCTAAGAATCTGTGAGCATTTCCAAAAGTTAGCTTGCCTTACAACACATAATAATGTAAATACCTTTCCTATGCAGCTTTAAGTAAAATGGTCTTCCTTTATAACCCGCTCTCTAAGCATCTTTTAAACTCCCTCTTGACTACTGGAGAAAATCTCTAGAAAGCTTTTTTGGATCCTCTTATTCACCTCTGTGAAGACTTTTCAATCTACCCATACTTTTCTCCTCCCTGCCAAACATTTTATAGACTGAAAACAAGATGCAGCTATTGGCCTCAGAAAACGCAACCTTGACTCTTTAATCAGTGCACTGGCAAGAAAGGAACTGACTGTTGTCTCAGCATCTCAATGAATGTCAAGGTGATCTGCATAATATTTTAATTAGAAGCATTAATATTCTACCCAGTGTCTAGTGCTGAGCTAATTGCATGCCACCTCATCCTCTACTGGATGCCACAGGGCATGAAAAAAGTCAAACTAAAATGACTTATGAGGCATTAATCATAAAATAACCAAGAGCCTGGAGGTTACATGTGACTTCAGGTAAATGGCAGGAATGCTATATAGCATGTTAAGGCTAAATTGGCTAATCAGAGTGAAAATATCTATGCACTTCTAATCTCACTCTCAGAATTACATATGTATAGCATAGATACTTCCGATGCATAGTATAATAGTCTAACAAGTCCTCAAATGCTAAAAACTTTTCAAAACAGTTTGAATGTCCTATAGAAAATGTAATTATTTTTGACTATGAACTTTATTTTTAAAAATAGGTATCATAAAGCACCAAAATGCCATAAAATAAACTATCATCATGTTTTCCTAAATGCTACAAACATCCCAATTTAGTGATATCTCTGTGTTACTGTGTTTAATTATCTAACCTCAGATGTTCTGCTGCTTTTAGTAGGGGCACTGCAGGATGACAGATTTACAACCACCAAGATGCTCTAATGTGGGTGGCATTTCCGGGGCAAAAACTGACTTGTGCCGGCACTGGCACTTCGTAGGTCAAAAGTGTCCGAGCTTTTGCTGGACCAGGAAACAAATACAATTTTCCGATGAAGATATGAATATATCCCAACACTGATTACAAATGCAGAGGAAGGGATACACAGAGCAGCTGTTTGCTGGATTGGCGTTGAGGTGATACAAATTTTAACCTTCTTCTTCTGTAAACTCTCAGCAGCCTCTCCAGGCTCCTGGTTAGCCAGCCTCCAGCTCACTGGGAGGTTGAAGGATGTTTTAAAAGGCTCAGGACTCCTTAGTACAAGAAAAACACCTCTATGCTTCTATTAGCTAGCTCCTTTTGAAGACAGAAGTAGTCATGTCTCGCTTTAGAGAAGAGCGACTGACACAGTGACTCAGGAAAGGCATAGTCGAACAGGACTTCTGCAGAAAGTAAGTTACAGATAACGACTCATCTCAGCAAACTTTGATTCTGGGCCCATCAGTGATTTCCAGCCTAGCACACTTCCAGCATAGCACACTTCCAGCCTCTGATTTCCTGCATGAGGTATTTGACTTGGTGTTTAAAAAACAAAAGTTATTCCCTGACTCCCTTGCTAAAACCAAGTTTTCACAGTGAGATGCAGAGTGAGAATTACTACAGTTAAGCTTTAGGCAAGAATGGCCTCTGTATTGTTCCTTGGAAGAAAAAAGGAGTGCAGGCAACCCTGCAGAAGTGCCATGGCTTATTTCTGGGGTGGAACTGGGCCTGCTGACACCCGTCATTTGTAAGGGAATCTGTTGTTCTTACACTTAATAGGTTAGTTATGATCACTGTTATTGTCAGCACAGAAATGACATTCCAGCGTTTTCACCTGGGACAGTCAAAGCATGGGGAGGGTTGCACAGAAAGTATCTGTCTGCTTTGGACCTGACACCGCAGAAGAATAACAACGTGTGTAGGGCAACGTTAGAAATCTCAAAGCTAAGCTAGGTTTGTGTTCTCACGCTGGATTTGTTCTGAGGTAGTGCTGAGCTCGTGGGAGTTACGGCTGCAGCCATCATTCCTGGAAGTGCAGTTACGTTCCGGCGGTCCTCTCACTCCCTTGCCAGGGCGCGCACCCACCCAAACCCACCAGCTGGATGCAATTCAGGGCAAACCCGGCAGAATTTCCTCGCTCAGCAGTGCAAGGGGCAGCCCGAGGGGTGGGTAGGGCAACCTCATACCGGGGCAGAGTTGGACTCAGTTGGTCGAACTCCCTTCTTCCCGTGCTCTTTTTTTCCTCATCTCCGTCTCTTTGCTTTCTGTCTCTGTTCCTCTCCCTTCCCTTCCTTTTTCGCTTCCCCTTCCCCCCCTCCTCTCCCGGGGTGCACGCAGCCGCCCGCCTCAGGGGGTACCTTCACCCCTCCCTCCCCGGCGAACAGCGGCGAGGGCCGGGGAGCAGCAGCAGCCCGGCGGCCGGGCCCCTGGCCCCGGGTGGCGGCGCGGAGCCTCCGCGGTGGGGTGGCCCCCCGGCCCAGCCCAGCCCAGCCCAGCCCGGCCCGGCCCATGCCGCCGCCGGCCGGGGCGGGCCCTCCGCTGTCCCCTCCCCCGGCCTGCGCGGGGGGACGGGATCGTCCCGCCGCCGAGAACAGCGGCAGCCGCGGCCGGGGACCGGAGCGGGCGCGACGTGGACCCGCCGGAGCCCTTCTCCTCCTCCTCCTCCCGCCCCGCAGCATGGCCCGGCGCGAAGCCCCCGGCCTCTGCCTCCTGCTGTTGCTGCTGCTCCGCAGCGGGGGGCTCGCCCCCCCCGCCGCCGCGCAGCCCCCCCCTCCGCCGCCGCAGCGCGGGAGCGTGTGGTGCCCCAGCCGCTGCCTCTGCTTCCGCACCACGGTGCGCTGCATGCATCTGATGCTGGAGAGCGTCCCCGCCGTTTCCCCCCAGACCACCATCCTGTGAGTAGCCCGGAGGGAGGGGATACCTGGGGTGGGAGGCACTCCGGGGGACGGCGGAGACTCGGCCCTTTGTCTGCGGCCGGGGAAGGGGGTTGGACTGGCGGCTGCGGCGGCTCTGCCCGGGCGGCCCCGGCTTCCCCCCCGTCCTACTCCGGCTGCTGGCGGCGGGGCGGCCCGGGGCTCGGCGGGGCTGGTGCCGGGGTGAGGGTGCCCCGGCGCGCTCCTTGCCCGGCTCGGGGGGCGGGGGGGTCTGGCCGGTGCCGCGGGTTTTGCGGGGGCTGTTAGAGGCGGAGGTTCTGGATAACCCGCGGGCGTTCTGTCTCCGGCTGCACCGGCCCGAGCAGAGTTTTGCTGCTGCCTTGGTGTCCCGCTGAGAGCCACGCTCGGCTGGCGGGGGCAGCGGCAGGCGTGTGCGCGGCACCCTCCGGTCGGTTCGGGGGTGGGGGGGATGCGGGCAGACCGGGACCCAGGCCCCGGGCGCACCGAGGACGAACTCGGCTCGGGTCCCTGCGAAGGACGGAGGACGTGCGAGTTCACAGTTCTCTTTTCCATTTTTTAGTCCGGGCGCTAATGTGTCAGTTGAAGTGCCCGGCCACGCTCCCCTAGGGCCCGGTCGCTGTTTTGAGCGGGGCTGTGTTGGTAATAAAATTCAGCGTTGACAAGGGTTAAAATTTGTTCGGCTCGCATGGAGTTTACTGAGAGTGACCTTTCCGGCCATCTTTGCCTGTAAGAAATGCGAAGATCTGAATGGACACCACACGCTGTGTTGTTTCGGGGTTTACCATGAGCAGCGGGTGAGGTCCACTGACCGCCCCGGCGCGCCTGGGGCTCGGGGGGCTGCTGGTCCTGGCCCTTCCCGGCGCGCCTGGGGCTCGGGGGGCTGCTGGCCCCGGCGCTTCCCTTCCCCCGCACACACGCAGCCGGGCGCGCCGGGCACGGCTGCGCCCTGGGAATTTTCTGCGGGGCCTCCTGCGATAAATCGACTTGTGACTTTGTCAGGTATTTTCAACAGGGATCTGTGAAGCCTCGGTGCGTTTCAGGTTCCAGGCGTTATTTAATGCGAGGAGTACAGTCAATAAGCGCGAACCGAGTCCCTCTTTGGCAAGAAGCGCGGCCGTTTGGCAGAAAGGGGGTTCATCCCGCGGTGCTTGTAAACTTTTTAGGGAACAGCGCAGGAAGTGGGTGGTTAATGTTTCTTACATTCGAAACAAAGTACTTTGACAGAACACCTTTTGCCTGGAGATTACAGGAAACTGTGCAAAGCTGATTTTGTGAATCATCTTAAATGTAAAAAAAAAAAAAAAAAAAGCGTAGCGTATGGAGTCAAGTCTTCCTAGCTTGGTTTTGTGTTAAAGGTAGAAGGGCCTGCAACAGCAGAAAGTATTAGATTAAACCTAGCCAGGGTGGAGCTCCCCTTACGGTGGGTATTTATAATCTTGCAGTGAGTCAGAGGAGAACGTGTGAACAATGCAAGCATTATACTCATCTGACCCCACTAATATATCGCATTGCCCAGTATCCCAAATCTGAGTTATCATTCTGGTATAATGCAAGTGCTACAATGTAGCAGAAGTAATGCAAGAGAAGTTAAAAACATTTTTTTTTCAGCTTGACAAAGAACAGTAGTTCTCAAGATACACCTGTGGATGACCAGCGTTCTTCAAAACACAATGCTGGCCTTACTTGTCATCTGGTAATGGGTATTCTGCTTTTTCACCAGCTGACTAGGGGACTGTTGTAAATAAAAAAAGTAATACTACGTCTGTAAATGCACAGTTACTCCTGCTACAGTTCTTCTGAATGGCTGTGAATGGGGAGGAGATGGGACAGAAGACAGTCAGGCAATATGAATCTCTGGGACAAAGAACAATGGTACAATTTATTTATTAGACAGTAGTTTGAAGTTACGAATTATACATAAATAGCTTACCTATTGTACATATATTGCCTACCTTTAGCTGTAGGATGTACTTTCAGAATAATTATTATGTCTGAGGTACTCATTGAATTACCAGATGGTTTAGCACTCATTTTTACCTTACCGCCATGTAGAACTGCGGTTCTGCGCACCAGTGTTATGCTTCATGGAGGCAGCCCATCACCCACCACAGGCTTTCTATGCCCAAGAATAGTTTCTTTTTTAAGCATGAAACTAAGAAGCAGTTATTTCATCTCTTGTTTGACTCTCACAGTTTGTCTTTCATGTGGAGTCTGTATAATTACATGTATTTTCTTTAGTAGTGTTGTTGATAGCTAAATAATTAGAAATAATTATTTTCAAATGAACGCCTTCCCCTTTAAAACATGGACTTACGAAATCCTGTGAAGTGTGTTGCTGGTGGCTTAAGCCCATTTTTACTGGCATTGGTAAATTCCACATTCTTGTCTGGTTTATTTCTTCCTGAATGCACCAATAGACCATGCAAACTAATTTTGTAAAAAAAAAAAAAAAAAAAAAAAAAAATCACCATAAGTTTTTCCTTATTTATAAGTGTGTAGGTAGACTGGGTTTTGCTGAGCACCGGTTGTGAAAACTGTCCCACTTTGGAAGCTGAGTTGACTTTGTTCTACTTCATGTATAATTTGTTATATGGATTAAAACAGCATGGGGCCCAGACCAATAGTGCAGCCAAATGTTTTTCCCCACATATCAAAAATGTCTACTCCTAATCTCAGGCTCTCTTTTGAAAACTGTTCATAGCGTTATTAGTTACTGACCTTGCCAGTGCTACTTCTGGCTGTACATTTTCTCACTCTCTCCTGCTTCCCCCACTTTCTGGCACATCCCTGCTCCCTGCTGCAGGCCGGGATCCACGGTTTAGATTTCTTCTGCAGGGTGAATTCTGCCAGCTTTGAAAGTGCTTGTGGAGCCTTGTGTGAGCACGTGGTTTCACCCAAGATGAGATTATTGCCCGGACTCTGTAGAACTAGGGCCGGTGTCTCAGCCAGTAGGTCCTGTGCTGACCTCCCTTAAGAATGGAGACCCATCTCCAAAGCAGTTTGCAAAACCACTTCATGTCTTAAGTACGGTCCTGGAAGTTTCCTTTCATCTCTGAATAAACATGGAGTGATCAAGTATTCAAGGAAATTGCGGAAACATATTTGCATTAGACCATTTAAATGGTCGAGGAATGTAAAATTCTGGATACAGTACTATTGCTGTCCTCTCTTCCCTGAATTTCATCCTATTCTTACATTTATTTATGGGATTTCTCTCTTTTGCAGCCATTTCTAGTTCATGGTGTTTGTAATTCTGACAGGGGTCTTTTGAGTATCTATGCAATGTGTTAATATTTGTGTCTCGCCTAAGCATGACCAAAATCCAAACCTGTCTACAGGACTAGTTGTGCATACCCAGACCAATACTAAAGCTTGTTCAGAGTTTTTCTTGGCGGCACCTGGATGCTCTCTGATATTTTGCTAGCATACATTTGCTAGCATACATTTGCTAGTACAAGCATAATTGCATCCACTGCAGCTGGCTCTCAGACTGAACAAGAGCAGAAACTAATGTTCTCTTGTAAGCAGAAAAGGTAAAAACTGGCAAAAAAGAATTGTCACAAAAGAAGGTGGACTTGATTTGCACTAAGAATGGCATGCAAATTATTGAAGAGAAAATTTTATTTTGATACAAGTCACTTGTAACAATGTTTGGTACGGGTAATTATTGCTTTGGCTCTCCTGTATGCCTGTTGTGAATAAAACACCTTTTCAATACCTGAGTATAATTTTAAGTGATCAGACCTTAATAAGACTTTTCAAATTGCAGTCATTCCAGATAAGTAGCTTTTGAAGGTAGTCAGTGAAATTAAATTGAAAGCAGCAATCTCACTGTTGCTTGTTACTGCTTTTGTGTACATGATTTCAACATATTCTACAAATTGCATAGTTTATAGTGTGTACCTATTTATTTATTTATATTTCTGGTTTGTAGTGTAGGTGTCAAGGATCCATCCAAAGAGAAAGCAGAAAGCATAAGTTATTTAATTCTATGGTGAGTTTCTCGACAGCTGTATAAGAAGCACATTTTTTTCACAGCTCCATGAGAATTTTTGTGGAATCTGATGTACACTCACACTGCCAGTGAAAAGCATTACTGATGCTTTTCAAGAGCATCTATCTTAATACAATTAAGAAAAAAACCTGAATTACACAAGTCACACATCTGTTCTGAATGTACATGAACTATCAAAGAGATAAGGGTAATGGAAACATAATGACAGTTTGAATTTCAGTATTGATTTGTGATAACATTATGCCTCTTCATAGAGGCATTTAAGGAAACGAAATGGGTGAAATTTATGAATTCTGTCAGTGCTGTCATAGCAGAATGATGCATGCTATTTGCACATCTACTGTTTGCAAGTGATGCATTATCAGTCAGCAGACCACCATCCCATTCTCATCTGAAGAATGCAGAATCCTTGCTTCTGATCAGATCTTTGAAACCCTTTTAGAAATTTTCCAGCAGATTAAGCAATTAAGACAGCAAATAAATACACCTCAATACTGCGAAGGACAGAGGACTGTAGTCTCAAATATGGACTGTGAGTAAGCTTGATCACTGCTGAACATCAGTTTACATATAGGAGGTAGCTGAGATATGACACTGGTATAAGGTTTTAGTTGAGAGATAGAGGTGTGTCTATACTTAGTGTTCCAAAAAGAAGAACAGATACTGAAGATTTACTGGAAGTGTTTGAGAATAACTGAATGCAAACACAGATCTTAACAGACCCTTGGCTGGTCAGAAAACTGCATTAGATGCCAGTGATGATTTGTTTGAATTACACAAAGCGGGGGAAAACACAAAATTATTTCCATAAAAAATATCTTACATCTTCCTTCATGGAAATTTTATGACCAAGTGCAGAATTCAATTTGAGATTGTAACACCTACGTTTAGGTCTCTATACACAGGAGTCTACAGCCATGTTTGATGTCTGAGCTTCCCTTCTAGTGAGTAGCAACTTTGCCAATATAGTCCATAGTGCCTCGAGCAGGACTCACCCGAAGGGTGACACCTAGAACTCGATTCATTAGCTAACTATAGTGTCTAGCACCGTTTGAATTCACACGCAAAAATAATTTCTAGCCTCCAGTTGCTTCTCCGAAAAGGACGCAGGTCTCCTAGAGGGCCTATGTCATAACTGCTTGCTCTCAACAGATGTCTCAGACAGGCTAGGACATCTAAACCAACAGCAGGCACCGCTGTTCGGGCAGCTGAACTGACCTGCTACTTATTCACCAGTTTCTTCTCCAGCCTTCTCCAGCATGAGCATGTTGGCTAGTCTTCTGTTGACAGTAAAAGGAGTAAACATCCATATATAGATGTTGATATTTATTTGTCTAAACAAAAGCTTAAAATATTTTTTGGAAGAGAAGGTTTTCATAGTATTTTTGTTGGAAAGAAACTACTTGCAAAAATCAGGCTAAGGAGTCATACACAATGCAGAAAGTAACTTACTTTCAATTATGCTGATTGTTGCTAAAAGAGTGTTTCTCCTTGATTAAGCCCTATTCTCTGAGTACCAACAAATCAAATGGATACTGCAAAAGATACCAAACCTCCCCAGCAAAGCAGCTGTGGAGGATGTGTAGGATGTGAATCCAGCTAAAGTCATTCCCTGGCAATCTGTATGTGGTGCTGATGGAACGGGCCAAGACCAAGGCATGAATGTGTTGAGGAGACATATGCAGAGCTTGCAGAATGGGCTTGGTTGTTAGCAGGGAACAGAAGGGCACGACATCGACGAGGTGTTTGGCATTTACTGGGGGACATCAGGCAAAGCTGCTGAGGGATGCAGTAGAAGGCTCCAACAAGTCTTTGTTTCAAGAACTTGTCTGCAAATCACTAGATCCACCAGTGGGAAAGTGTTTTTGTCATCTCAGCAGCAAGTTAACCCTCATCAAATTCTTTGTTGAAGAATGGGAAAACATGTGGAGTAAAATGATACCCGTCGTCTCCTGCAAGTATCTTAATGTATATTTAACACACTGTCATCAGAGGAATACATCATCTTATGTTACAGTTAATAAATATAATTTCTGGCTTTCATCTTTTTTACTAAGATGTATTTTTGACCAGTAAATCACAGAATTACAGAATAGTAGGGGCTGGAAGGGACCTCTGTGGGTCATCTAGTCCAACCCTCCTGCTGAAGCAAGGTCACCTACAGTAGGCTGCACAGGACCTTGTCCAGGCGGGTCTTGAATATCTCCAGAGAAAGAGACTCCACAACCTCCCTGGGCAGCCTGTTGCAGTGCTCCGTCACCCTCAGAGGTGATACTTAACATTTGAGTGTTAAAATGCTAAATATGTATTTATTTACAGAAAGATGTACTTAGTGAGTAAACCCAAAGATCCCTTTGACCTACTATCTGTTCTTTGAGGGTGACTGAAAGTGTAGCTTATAAACAAGTAGACAGCATAGAGCAGCATTTAGTCGTTCATCCCTATAATAATTTGCAGCTTATGGATTTTCTGAGCTAAAGATTATTTCCATATTATACGTAAGTCTTGATGGATTTCTTCCCCATGAATAGTTTAGCCTCTTTTTTTCAACTAATTTAGCTTCCGCTCATAACTTTTGGTAACAAGGAGTACTACACAACTACATGGTGTAAGTTGCTGTTCTTTTGTTTGAAGCCTGCAAGTTGCTAGCTCCACTGGTGTCCCCCACTTCTTCTGTTGGAAGAGACAGTGAATACTCGATCCCTCTCTGTCATCTCAATGCCAGCCATGATTTTACGACCTTTGATCCTAAGCTTCTCCATTAACTTCTTTTTAAAGTTGCGGAGTCTTCTGAACTGAAGTGTCGGTGCTTTTAACATCTCAGCGTGTGAATTTGCTCCTTCCACACTCTGTGTTTTGAGGTGAGGGAATTAAGACTTTCCCCAGTTTTTGCGTGGACAGATCTGGTATGTGAGCTAACTGGGGATTTATAGAACAGCGTTAGGATGATCTCTGTTTTTATTTTCTGTTCCTTCCCCAATATTTCCCCAAATCATATTTCCTTATCTTGAACTGTTGTTTTCATGGAATTATCAAGGGTAGCTTAAGATCTTGTCCATAAGTAGTAATGATCAGTTCTAGGCCCACAATTTTATTTGTAAAGTTTGTTTTTCTCCGTATACATTACTTTGTATTAATATGCTTTATAGGTCTGCATTTTAATAGCCATTCATGGACCACAAAGGTCCTTCTGCTGTTTTTCCGAGTCAGACTTTGTTAAAATGGGTGAGTATCATAAGCAAAACTTTGTTCTCTTTGTTGTTCCACTGATGAATAAATTGAATAGCACAGAATCACAGAATAGTAGGGGTTGGAAGGGACCTCTGTGGGTCCTCTAGTCCAACCCTCCTGCCGAAGCAGGGTCACCTACAGCAGGCTGTAGAGGACCTTGTCCAGGCGGGTCTTGAATATCTCCAGAGAAGGAGACTCCACAACCTCCCTGGGCAGCCTGTTCCAGGGCTCCGTCACCCTCAGAGGGAAGAAGTTCTTCCTCATGTTCAGACGGAACTTCCTGTGCTTCAGTTTGTGCCCATTGCCCCTTGTCCTGTCACTGGGCACCACTGAAAAGAGCTTGGCCCCATCCTCCTGACACCCACCCTTCAGATATTTGTAGGCATTTATTAGGTCCCCTCTCAGCCTTCTCTTCTTCAGGCTGAACAAGCCCAAAAGAACCCAGCACAGCGCTCTGTGAAACTCTACTGTTGACCTTCCCTCATTATGAAAATTCATAATTTACTACCAACATCTCTTTATGTGCTCATTTGGACTGTGTAGGATATTTGCTTTCTACCTCTTTCAAAAGATAGTCTGCTAATTCCCAAAGCTTTGGGAGTTTGGGCTGTGGCCAGCACAAGATTTTTTCGTTTGTTCTACTGAAATGTTTTAGAAAGCTATGATGAAGTTTAGATAAATCAGTGGATTGCTCGGTATTGTTGTCTAGGTCCCCAGTTGAAAGATCACAGTTTTAAACATTCTTCCATCTTCCTCATTCTGCTAATAGATAGCTTCAGTGCCTCTGCTGTTACTCAGTTTTCCCAAAGAACAGTAAAATTAAAGTGATGAGTTATATCAATTTTCGTCATTACTTTGGGGAATTTAGGGGCGTGAGAGACATTGAGTAAGAAATTTTTAAGTAGCAGAGACAAACACAGGATTACTCATTGGAAAGAGTAAGAAATGGATGCTTGGACGTGAGTAAATGTACTCTTTTTCTCCTGATTCCCAAAGAAGGCTGGTGGAAAAACAACAGGGAGATGCCTATTCCTTGCATCACCAGGAAGGTCTGGATCTGAGACACAAGGAGATGAGTGTCTCATCTAACACTGTGGTAAACACATGCCTAAGAGAAAAATATGACTAATAAATATTCCAACCTCTTCCATTTTTCTGAGTAGCTCTTACTGACTTCTCTCTTAGGTGAGGCCAGTGCTCATTAAGAGATGACATGGGGATGTCATTAGCCAGCAGAAAACTTGGTCATTTAGATATTAAACAAATGTTAGACTGCCCATGTGTGCTTATAGATTCGCTTGTAAGTCAACTAAGTTTAAATTAAAAGGCTGAAAGTTTAGCAGAAAAGAAAAATAGAAAATATAGACAGTAAAGAAGAGAACAGAGCTCAGGATAAAGATAGAAGGAAGCTGTGGAAAGAAAACAACATCGTATAATAGAAGAAATTGCTATTATGACATGAAAACATAGCAGACAACTTCAGAAAATAACAAAAGAAGATGAGAAATAGTGTGTGATGTGTAAAATTGCGTAATATTTTATTTTTTGAATTGCAAAATGTCCTTTAACAGGAATATTTTACTGTGTATAATGGGTAAAATGAAAATACTAGATTAATATTTTCAGGCCCCAATTCTATTTTGAACAATTGAAAAACAAACTGTAAATTTTCACCCATCTTGATTCATCTATTAGAATGGTATTTTTTCAATTATTTCTTTTTGGATTTAAGTTTCTGAGACTTTCAAAGCTTACTGTAGTTTGTTTACAGTATTTTTCCGCACTTCATGTGTTATTTTATGATCAAATATTTTGTACACTCTAGTTCTGATCTTGCAAATGTGAACTTATACTAAGCTTTGTACACATGAAAAATCCCCAGGCTTCTGATTCTTCCTGGGCTTGGACATTTGCCGAGTCTCTTTCCAGCAAACCAAAGTGTTTACAGCCTTATAGGACAAGTCTTCACTTACAGAAAAGGTCCATTTACAAAGGTGACATTCAAAATCTATATGTCACAAGCTAAATATTTATACCTGCTTGTCTTTCTGGAGAAGTTTATGTAAAAAAAAAGTTAATATTTTAAATAGTTGTGTGTATGTCTGTGTTTTTTTATGTATATATACATGCTATACATATTATGTGTATGTACGTATATATATATATACAGTAAAATGGAAACAACTGAGCCAAATTCTCTTTATCATTTGTTCCATTTGGATTTCATAAAAAAAAACGAAACAAAAATAGCTTTACGGACTTTATTATTGCAAACATAGGCAGAGTTTCAAGACAATCCAAAGAGATGGTGCAATGAGAGCTGGCTGAGCTGGAATGGATTGACTCAAATATTTCGTTTTCCTTGCTTTGCTTATCAGGCTACCAAATTTGATTTCTTTTCGGTATGGAATGATTACTGTTTCTAATGAGAGCGAAGTGGTTCTTTGAAAAAGAAAATTGAATGAATGGTTGATTTATTGCCAGTAACAAAGGTTCTCAGGCTTCTTGAGAAAGACCCGTGAGGGAGAGACCAGTGTGGGCTCTCAGCTTCATGTATTTTTGTTTAATCTGTGTTTACAAAGATTAGGGCATCGAAGAGTTAGCGCAGTGCCTGGCACGGCTGCTTGAACCTTGTGAAAGTTTGTATAATGAAAACTGTGAAGTTTGGGGCAATGTAGTGCTCTCGTTTTTTTTCTGAGTTGTTTCCTAAGTTTTACTAAGGAAAACAATGAGCATACGTATTTAACTCCAAAATTAGTTTTAATGACGAGGACATTGCTCCCTTCTTTGTTGTGATCTGTTGTTGGTCGGACTTTCTTTTATTCTCTTTCCAGTTGCCACTCCCGGATCTTTTGGAAACATTTTCTTGCAGCATTCTTTCCCCTTAAATCACTTATTACAACAGTCTGCTCATTGCCTGGCTGGTCTAAAAAAGGAAAAGAATATTACTCTGTACACAGCATTACCTTAACTAATGACCGGTTTTGGTAAGCAGGATGATGGCTGCTAAGTGTCAAGTTATTTGCTTTGCGTTGGCCAGACTGATGGATTTAATAGCCTTTTGGCTAGCCGTATGGCTGCCTGTTTCCTTTGTAGGAGCAAAAATACAGAATAAGAGAGTCTATGCTTAATTTGACTGATCTCCAGGTAGTGTGAGCGTCATAGCTGGGGCAGCATGAAATTCAGTGCAGACTTCTCCAAACAGTTAGATTCAGAGGCTTATAGTGTCTGTCCAGGGCTCACCGTGCTCTACAGAAGGTAAATATTTTGGTTTTACATTATTTTGTTTGGCCACTTCAATATAAAATCTCACTTTTTGATATCTCATGGTGACTTCCATTTAATGACTGATTATCATCATAATCAGATAAATTTCATGATAATCAGATGAAATCTGTCATCAATATTCAAATCTTTTAAGTGTGTCTGAATCAAAGTCTTATATTGTTTTAAAAGTGGGTGAGGAATTCTTTTTTTTAATTTTTCAAAAATATTTTGGAAAATACATGGGGCAGTGTGTGATGTGGTACACAGGTAACTCTAGTGAGCCATTCAAAACTCAGAATAAATACAGATAAATACCACATTACATTGTCTGCTAAGATAATGTAAAAAGGTGGAGCAGCAGTGTGATGGTGTGGCATATGTATATAAAAAATAACACAGCAATTGATTTGCTACTGGGGAGCTGCCTATCGAAGCAGGATGCATTTTAAGGGATATTTTGTCACTCTTTGAGATAAAAAGTAATTTGGGTTCAAGAAAAAAGTTTTAGTTTGATGACATTTTGATAAACTCTGAGAAATTTGAGAGGTAGGAGTATTTTAAGTTACTTTTTAAACACAAACTGAATCATAAAATTCAGATCTTTGACTTGGGTAACATTCTCTGTCTCCGATAGAAAAGGCCCAGGCATTTGGTGTAAAGTGCCAGAGAAATGACAAACTTCCGTCGGGCGAGAAGAACCGCAGGGGTGCAAAAGGGCTGCAGAGCAATTAGGTTATGTGAGTAGGTGGTTTGTTCTGGCCAGATTCAAGTTGTTAACTTTCTGATCTAATTTTACAGGGCTGGGCAAAGCTTAAGTAAGTGTAATCGCACCTATGTAGGGGGTAGAATCAGCTAAAGTAAATCAATTAAAATGTTCGTTCATTAGACTTTTATGTATAGATAAAGCATGTGTAGATTGAAGACGTAGCTGTCAGGAGTGTAAATAATTGCTACCAGGCAATTATTAAAGGTCCTCTCTTAGTATAGAAACATCTCCTACACTTTACTTAAAGCAATTTTTAAAACTCAGGATATTCTTTTTCCTGAGTGGTCTATCAATAAGCTAAATCACTTGAAATTTCTAAGATTTTGATGCATGCCGAAACATCATTCTTGAGTCAGTAAACTATAGTTTTGAAAACAGACAGAAGATCCTCTAATCCTCCTATTATGATTTGCATATTTTCTGAGATGTTTTATACTATGTCAGCTTCATGTTCTTTCTGGAGTAGATGCTTTCTTTTTGACATCTGCTGTTTTCCTTAAACATTTTGGATACAGCTCGCATGTGAAGAATTGCATAAAAGAAGTGGAAACAAGAAATATTGCCTAAATTGTGAAACAGTCTGAGACATAGTATTCATTGGAGATTTCCAACTGAACAGTTCAGCATTAAGTGTCAGAAAGCAAGATTTATAATAAAAAAATATTAACCAGCGTTCAGTGTCAACCTTTGTACTGGTAATATCTGTATAAAAGATCTATTTATTTTATTTTTAACTTTGAACTTTGGAGATAATTGGACATGATGGTAGATGCCCATAAAATAAATTCTTTCTGAGATCTGGACCTGCATGTAAGATATTTCTGATAGCATAAGGATTTGAAAAACTTGTTGAAGACCTTTGTGGATTTAAAATTTGGTTTTTTTCTTTTGGTTGGTGTCTCTTCCGTTCCATGAATCTGTTGTTTTTAACTACATAGTGACAAAGCTTCAGCGGGTGGGAAATAAAATGTCCATTCAGCTCAGCCTTATCCTTAGCCCTGGGGTTTGGACATGGGAAAGATTTGTCCTTCCAGAGACCAGAGCAAGTGTATAATCTCTCCGGAGAGATTTCAGCTACAACACTACTGTAGTAGCACAACATCGATGCCTGAGGAAACTTTACCAGGAGAAATTTATGCGCTTAAGAAGTCAAGTACTCAGTTTGTGGCTTACACTCTTCAGCCTCTTAAATTCTACTTAAGGTGTCTTAAGTATTTGTGGAAATCCCAGCCATAAGTTGGCACTTGTGTACCTCTGGATCAGAGGGTATATTTGTGCTTCTGACCAGTCTTACAGCAATGATAATTTAGAGTGGGTCCAGAGGGTTCTTTTTCAGGCAAACTTAGAATTTGGTGAATAATATTTGTGGGAAAGAATTTTTTCACTGGCTTTTAAGCCGTATGTGTGGTAGTGGTCTTAGTCAAGTGGAGTACTATTAGCTTATACATTTCTGAGACGTGTAAATATGTATTTTTGGGTATTAGAAACATTCTAAGAATCTGTTATTCAAAGCTGAAAAGTAATTAGTAGCTATATCTGCTTACTGAAACTAAGATTTTATTTTTTTTTTAACTTTTGGCTGCAGATAGTACTCGGACTTCTTTTTTGAGTTGACTATACTGTATATTAAAAGAAAATAGTAAGTCTAATGTATTTAAGTAGCTGTTCTATTTAGTATATTAATGCTAGTATGTACCTACTTACTTTGTTTCAACTTCCTGTTTTAATTTACAAAATAGAGATTGAACGCCTCTGCAGTTAAAAAAACCCAGCCCAGAAGTACCCTGTGAGTGGTACTTGGGTTTCTTTTGGCAGCTGGGTGCCAACAGCAGTTTCTCGTTCCTGCCCTTGGTCTCTTAAGTTGATTCTCAGAATTAGCTGAAAAACAAACAAGGGGAAAACATTTGGTTTCCCTCTGAATCATTTCCCTGACTTTGTGGCCTGTGATGTCCGCGGCCACTTGTGTTAGCTGCGGTGGAGAAGTGGCCTGGCAGGCAGCAGGAGGGGAGGAACTGCTTCCTGAGGGAACCCGGTAACCGGCCCCTGGGGCCTTGCCGAAGTAGGCCTGCCCTCATGGAAAGCTCTAAAAAATAAGCCAGTTTTCTGATACAACTTGAAGGGCCAGGTTCAGCGCGCGCAGAGGACTGTAAATGCCCCTGCTGAGGCCTTCTTGCAGAAAAACATCCCCTTCCGCTGTCCATCCTTGCCAGGGAAGCAGAGCCACCTGCCCCCGGCTCTGCGTTTCCCCGGGCCTGCCACTCCCACCCAGCAGCAAGAGCAGATGTCTCATGTCGGAAAAGTTTACGATTTTAACTTTCCCAAATTAATTTCTTAATTAATCTCCCATCTGTTGAGTTGTTACGCTAGGTATTTATTATGTGGATATTTTAAACCATCTGATTTTCTTAAAAGGCAGGTTTGTATTTAATTTAATCTTGTAGAGACATTTCTATTATTTTTTTTTCATGCTACTTTGGCAAGACTAATCAGGTGTTTTAACTTTCCCCCTTTTTTTGCACATGCATGTGGCTGAAAGCATTTTTCTTTCTGTTGGAAGGCTAGGAAGACCCCCCTGAGAGTCCACGTTAGCCGTGATGTGTCCTGGGAAGCACGTGAGGTTGCTCTCCACGTGGCCCAAACGGTCTTGGTGCGGCCTGAGTAACAACTAGTTTGTAACTGGTACGGGGTGATGAAAACAAGGATGTCAGTTGAAACATGTTCAAAATGGAAAAATCGGATGGAATTATATCTTTAAAAATGGCATTAAACTGTGAAGACTGAAGTAGTACAGGATTGTCTTCACTTGTACTTAGAAATGAACTTTTTGGCCTTAGGACAACATTTAAGTGTGTAAAAACATTTTCTGTCTAAAACTGTTTCAGGCTTTTTTCTGGTATTTTTAGTACTTTATTAATATGATGAAACAATTACAGAGATATTGAGAAGTGCTTTCTAATTAACTGTTGACTTAATACTGCCAATATTAGAACTGCTAGGAAGAGGGTGCATGATTTAAAGCCAAATAGATGTGATCTCCTGAGGCTACTGGAATTTAAAATAACTAACAAACATACACAAGACTAGCAACACTTATTTGGAAATTTCAGACACATCTATAATTTGCTGCAATCCAGTTTTCCGAGTTTTTTTTATCTGGTCAATCCAGATTTAATTGAGGTAGAAGAAGAAAAGGAAGGTGCAGGGAAAGAATTTGTAGGCATTTTGTATAGTTCAGTTCTGCTTTTGCAATGTGAGGTGAAATTAGGTGGGTGTTGATTGCTTCCAGTTACGAATATGGTAAAAATGTATAAAGCATAATATTTATGATTAATATTTTATATATTCTCTTGATGCATTCAGTAAGGTAACTTATTCCCTAATGAGTAGGAAGCAGGAGTTGGAAATGAGTAGCAGCCCTAAAATTGCTTTAGTTGTTTTTTGTTTATAATTTTGATATTGATGTTAGGGTGGACATAGCAAGAAGAAAAAGGAAGGTACAATCTCTGTTCCTAGAGATTGCCTTCCCTGAAAGTGATACAGTTGGATACTTTAAGGTTGAATGTGTTTTTCTGGTAGCCACTTCCATTGCTCTTCATAGGTAGAAAGCAGCTTCCTTCTCCCCAGCGACAGGAGCGCGCAGATGCCTGTGCCGAGGCTGTCTGCGCTGATGAGGAACGAGGAGATAAATAGCAGAGGAGTCCTGAAGCAGCCCCGTCACTCCGAGTTCTTCTGAGTCTGCTTTGCCAGGAGCAGGAGGAGCTGGAGGCAGAGCAAGAAAATAGCTAAGTTATCTGCTCTGGCAGCCTGTTGTTAACCTCAGGAAGCAGAAAATACCATTCCAAGAGCTGCAGCTTTTTCAGTGAGGTGACCTGGGATTTTCCACAAAGCGGAAGGAAGAGCCGTCGCTCTGCCTGAAACCAAGACACCAGGCTGCAGCAAAGTGATAGAGTACCTGAATTTTTGTTTTTACTCTTTATGCAAGTCCATAGTGCTTTCCGTATAAACAGTAAAATTTGCTTGACGTTCTATAAGAACAAGAATCTGATTCTGTTTGAATCTAATACGGCAATCGCTGTGTTGGAAATAACTGGAAAGTACATAACGGTTGGGAATATGTTCTGATAAAGTCCGTCTAGTAGAGAGGGAAGAGTGACACATAGATTTACAATGAATAAAGGCCTTTGGGTCAAATTTAGATGTTATTTTTAGACACAGTAATTCCTTCAATTTTCCACATCCTTTGGCTTGATGTTGATCTTGTACTGCAAGACTTCGTTTTGAACTGAAGGAGACAAAATTGGCATTCTGTGGTAAGGTCATTGGCATTGTAGATGCTGGATGTTATTTATTGATATAATAAATACATTGTAAGCTCACATGCACTGTATCAGTGAGGCTTCCTGCCATGAGGAAGCAAAAGCCCCTAAAACTGCACTGATGGGGAAATCACACTTCCATGCTAAGTTTACTCGCCCAGCTGGTTACTTCTTTCCCAACCGTTGCTCACATCCCTGTTTTCAGATGTAGGATCTGTTGCTGAGAGCTCATTGCCCTCAGCTCTCCACTGATACTTGCCCAGCATGGGGTTATCCAGCTGGGTGCTTCTGTAGGAGAGGAGTTGATATATCAAAGGTAGAAGGAGGGTTAAGAAGCGATCTGACCTCTGTCACTCTGGTAAAATGCGGGTGACTCTTCTCTATCAGTGCATATTTTCTTTTATGAATATGCACACTCATTTGCTCATTTTCCCTGTCAGGAAAGAAAGACCTAATCAGCTAAAGAACAAAATTGGAAAAATCCTTGTAAAAAAGAATTGTATTTTCCTGCCCAGCCATATTTGGCATTTTAGGATTTTTAAATTAGTCTTTAAAAAGTGCTGCTGCAAAAAAATTAATGTATGAACTTTGGTGCTTAACTCCTCTGGACCTGTCTTAAGAAAAATAGTCAATGCTACTCCTCACAGCTGTTTGCTTCTAGCGAGCAGAATCTGAAGATAAACACACTCAAGCTGGATGCAGGGTTACACTGCCCCGTTATTGACACTGAATATAGTTAATGACCAGAATGACTTGCTTTAGGTTTTGCTTGATATATGGTCTTTTGAATCACAGTTTTATATGTTTCTCAAAGGAGTGGTTCTGCTCTGACAGCAGTAATTGCCTTAAGACAGGAACTTCTCTGCCGCTGTGTGACTTGTCCTGTGTGGGAGGTCAGGGGATGATAATGTTTCTTTCTGGCTTTCAGTTCTTTCCTCTGGGAATATCACTATTTCATGGATGTAGAATTTAAACTTAAGCATCCCTGTGAGACAGAGAAGTGCAGAAACATTATTTATTTTGCAAAATGGTAGATGAGGGGGAAGAAGACTTAATTTATAACTACAGCGTCAAAGCACTACTTCTGTGGGGTTTTTCACAGTAGTAATTCACATGACTGTTAACTACAAAACCAAATTAAACTGTTACCACATTTGTTTGTGGTTCATGGTATGCCATAAAGTAGTTGTCTTCCCTTTTTGATGTCTTCTTTAGCCTACTGTAGAGGAGAAACTTTTTTTTTTTAATTGAAAAGTACAGTTGAAACAATAAGTATTGAGAAGGAAACAAGAAGAGGTTGAATCTCCAACTGTCGCTAATCCTCTAAAATATTTCAATGTATCAGTAGCTCTTTACAATACAGATTGTGCCAGCCATCAGTTCACTCTGTGCTTGATCCAAGACCTTAACCAACACATACAGCACTCATGCACAGCTATCATGCCCTGTTTTATTGAGCACGGCACAAAGGCAGGACAAGAAAGCAGCCCTTTCCCAAGGATACTTCTGTCAAAAATAATCAGTAATGAATCATATGGCTGTGCTGTCAACAACCTTATTGTTTGTTTTTAGAAATACATACCCCTGAGAGGAATAAAGACAGGTTTCGTCTTTCCTTATTATTTCTTCAGACTGCAGAAATAGCAGTTGCTTAAGTCTACATCTCTTTGAATTCTATCTCTACTGTTCAAAGGAGGGTTTTTTGGTTGTGTGTTTTGGTTTTGTTTTGTTCTTGTTTGGGTGTTTTTTTTAAGATAGAATGAGAACTAGAAATAATTTTAAGATAAAATTTCTAATTTCAAAATACAGGATTTCTGCAGTGGATGGATTTTGGAGCACTCTGAAGGAGGATGAGACAAAGAGCCATGATCATGCCAGAGTAAAATTTCCATGTATAATTCTTGATAATTAAACCTACATGCCTAAAACTTTGAACCAGCAAATCCCACTTGAGTCCTATTAATGGCACTGCATAGCTGGTTGGAAAAATTGGCAACAAGGGCAGCAGAGGGATCTACAGACTTAGTAAGATAATACTGTATTGCTTTTCGTTGAGTTCACATTTGAATGTTTTCCTTTCAACTCTAATGGCAAAATAATTGTTAGTTAAAACAAATCTTGGAGAAGGCTGTATCGTAAGCTCTCCATTCACCAAACCTGTACCTGATAAATGTATTTTTTGAAGACTTATAAACTCAAAGTCCCTTTCAACAAATCTTATGTATTTGTCCAAATCGGGTATTATTTTAATTAGATATTTTATAGATTATCCAGATTTGATTCTTTTTATTTTCATAAGCATGGGTTTACGACCAAGGTGAGTACTGCCAAATGGTCTGCATCCAGTTCTACAGGTTCCAATATTTTTGTGATCCTACCATTTACATTTGTTATTAAAATTATGGTATACAAACTATTGTTGACTATAATACACACTCACCATCTAACGATTATGTTTTAGTTTCCCATCTGAAAATGTATTGGCTTTATTGTATATGCTAAGTGATGAGGTACAGAAAATAAAAATCTCTCAAGGTAAATTAGACAAAATCACATATCTAGCAATTAGACTGTGGAAGATTTCTTCCAGAAAATGAGTTACCAAGAAAAAGGAGAATAATGTAATTTGGTTTGTAAAAGAATCACTAAGGTTAAATCTTAAAACCGGGCAAAAAAAAAAACCCAAATCTTGGTTTCTCTGGTATTCTAGAAAATGTTACACTGCTTGCAATGAGGATTACTATAAGTAGTGCTATAGCTGAAAGTGGGGTTTGGTTTTGTTTTTTTAAAGTAGTGGCCTTCTCTTTGTTTGTTCAGCAAAGTGACACATTTTTACAGTTAAAGCAGCATTAAAGTGCCATTGACATCATCCAGTTACTGCACTGACTTGATTATATAACCTCTTTTGTGCAATTTTCATGCTCTGCTCTGTTTGAATGTTTTTACTATGCTGATGGCTGTTTTTCATTTCCTGCTGGGATGACCTTGAATAAAAAAAGAAGAAGAATAAAGTAGACATAAGCAATGTAGTCTTGCTGGCATTTGCAGATCTTTTGTTCTGTGTTGAGAAACATAGTAGTTTGGCATTTATGGTATAGGTTATTTCTGCTGGGTAATAATTAATCTTCAACGGTTAGAAAAAATGAATGTGTTTTTCTTATTCTGTTCTTTTGAGTTTGCCAATGGCAGAATGATCCAGTTATGACAATCCGTACCTTATTAAAACATCTAAAGGGAGTTAAACTATAAATGCAGGGGTCATTCTTTAACTTAGATTATTATTTTAACCTGTTAAATCTAATAGATCTGCGAATCTAATATTTATCTGTTAAATTGCTCCCTCTTTTTTAAAGGAAAAGGAGATTAACACTTTTTTCCAGATTTAGTATATATCAGGCAGCTGAGCGAAAGTTATTTTTCTGGTTTGGCACTTCTTATTGTTGCCAATTAACATTTCGTAGCTAGCCTTACAGATGAACAAGATGAGTAAGAGTGCATTGTCTTTCACATGTACGTCTTTTTTGGGCTTTTTATATCTCTCAGTATCAGGATGTTATAACAATGAGAAATCCATCCTTTGAAAGTAGTTTACATTATTCCTGCTGATTCTTACCAAATCAAAGCCACTGCCTCCCTTTAATTTGTCAAATTAAAGTAATAAAGAATATAATCTTTGTTTCACTTAGTCTGATTTTCATGCAGTGTTTCTTAGCATGAATGTGATTTAGAATCCATTATATCTGAGAGTGGTATGCTGGAAAATAGTCCTCCAGAGCAAATTTAGTTTGTGTAAGTGTAACATGGTGTTTAGTTTGTTCTGTTGATTTCATCTAACATAATTAAGCAAAGTAACAGAATATTTTCATTTTTGGAGAAGAAAGACATGTGACAAACACTCGAAGATTAGCCAGTTATTAAAGGGATCTTCTAGAGTTCGGAAATATAGGTCGTGTGGAACAGTAAGTCTACCCAAAAAGTACTAAGACATAATCTCACATCACAGGATTATCTGGGGTTAGTACAAGCAATGAATGCTTGGTTAGACTAGCTACTTGTCCTGCTCAGCCTCAACAGTGAAAGCAGTAACAAATAAATGTATTATTGATAGTTTATTTTTCACTCTGAGAGGGAAATAGGATTGATAGCCTGTTTTTGCATTGATCTTCATCAAGATCAGGAGGGCCACAAACAGGAGATAAAATGACGCAATGTGCCGAAAGTTTTCCATTTACGTATAGAGTTCTTCTCTCAAGCATTTTTTAATAACAGAACAAAATGTGTCAAAAGCAAACTAAGTTATCTCTCTTACTTTAGTCTAAGATTCTGCACATGTCGTTGTTTGTGAGGTATGTTGGTGATGCTAGCTGTTAAAGTTGGAAACTATTTCCTCATGTTGCGTTTTGTAAGTCTTATTGTTACACCCTAGCAAATGAACCTTCAGTTTTATTTCTGCTTTATTTTCCATCCTGCAGCCAGAGCGATGGGAGATGGATGACCAAAATTCTGAATGTTTTCAGCTGTCTTTGCTCTTATGAAATATTTAAAGCTGATGCTCTGAAAGCTTTTGCACTTGGGTTTAAGTGCACTAGAATTAATTTATAGAAGACTGTGTATAATAAAAAGCTTGCATAACCTTTAAAAATGGCAAGAACACTTGTAGTTGTGGTACTAGCTTTGAAATCTCTGTATTGCAGCCTTTCTGTCAGATGTGAGTGTGACGTGTAGAGTTCTTTGCTAATGCCCTGATGGTATGCTTTGCATGCATACGTTATGTCACAAGATAAATGTTTTTAATTAAATCATCACATCAGTGTTTCTATATCCATGTTAGAATTGGCTAACTGTGTGTGTCTATGTAGAGACTAGGGCTATTAATAGAGCAGTAGCTTAACATGTTTTTGGTTTTGTTTTTGTTTTAAAAATCTTAATATAATGTTTTTGTGTCATGGTCATTTTTTCTGACACAAATTAAAATTGGAAAAAATGGAAAGCCATTTCAGTCTGCAGGCAGAGCTGAGAAGGGCATGGCTGGGGTGGAGCAAGCAGAGGAGCAGCCCTGGTGTCCTCCTCCTTGCTGCTGCTCCAGCAATTCTTAGTAAAGAACTTCACCATTTGCCGTGCTTAGGACAACACCTTTTGTATTAGCTGCTGATTAGTGGGTTATCAAATGGGTTATCATCAGTGGGGTGGTGACTGGGGGTGGCTCGTTTTGGTGCTGAGTATCCACAACTTGATCCACAGGCTGGCACCTTTTGAGGTGCACAACAGGGGTACAAAACATTGTCTTGGCAGCCCTACTTAAATTCAGTTTGGTTTAGATCTGTTTATGATTTTTCTTAATTTGATGAAGCAACAGAATGATTAAAAGTCAAACATATGCAAAAAGGAATCTGAATTAAGATTATTAAAGTACGCCAAGTCTAATCTTTCATAAAAGTAATGAAATGTAAAGCCTTAACTCTCCTCCCCATATGTTGTTTTGAAATAATTAGAAAACAAAAGAATAAAGGAAACTGCACTTAATGTATTTTTTATAAAAAAGTTGCAGTTTCAATTTCAGTGCACAATTTGCTCTGAGTGAAAACAGTCCCTTCACTAAAAGGCATTCCTGCATTTCACACAGAGAGTGATATGAAACTTCTTTAATTAACTTTTCTTGTACCTTGCTTGATGTTTAAGGTCATTGTATTTGGAAACTTCATTGTTTGCTGTGTATCCTGTGTAATATTCATATTCCAAATATTTATTAATGCCTTTTAGTATTTATTGCTTTATTTAATTTGTAAAATATTATTTTGTAAATTTGCAATTATGGGCCCAAATGTTGCCTAGCCCCATCATGATGTGTTAACAGAGAACCCACAGTTTTCATTACTGCGCACTGTCAGTGCAGACTTTAAATAGGGTGTTCTGGAGTGCCAGGAGCTGCCGCGGGAGCATTGGGTTGTATGGGACAGTAACAGCTGTGCAATGGTTTTTGGTATGTATGTATTTAGAAGTTTTTACTGTATTTAATTAGATAAAAGTATTGTTAAAACTTAATTTGCAATGCTAAAATGGAAATAGTTTACAGTTGTTAAGAATGGGCAGTCTAAAGGGGGGAGACAAATGGATGCCGTTAGTTCAAATGCAGAATTTATCAGGAGCAGAATTTATTTTTGTTCAGACAAAAAGTGTCTGCAGCACAGCTCATTTGCTTTGTCACAGAAAAGAAAACATAGACATATTGTATTTATGTATATGTTGTACGTCTAGATCGTACAGATTTTCGTACAGCCTCATTCGCAGAGCGGCGTGTAGGAAGTCTGCTAAGCAGCAGTGTGTGTGCAGCCTGTTTGCTGGGTGCAGCTTGGCAGCCTTCTCGGCCTGCGTCTGCGCGCTGTGCCCTGGGACCCCGACCATTCCCAGGCGCTGGAGTGCGGCTCTCGGGGGCGTCCAGTTGCTAAATTGTTGGCGTGCTCCCTGGCACGTTCTTGGCCTACGCAGCCACGCGCTCTGCCGAACGTTTCCTGGTTGCGCTCCATGATTTAGCACAGAGCAGATGACGCGGGGCCAGGAAAATAATCCTGAGAGTATTCCGTTTACCAGGCATCACGACATGTTGGCTTGTTTGTGTTATTCAGGGGAGACGTAATGCTTCAATGCAATGGGCTTAGCTTCTGTGAAAGTCTGCATGGCCGGGGCATATTTTTACAACTTCAATTGTTAAGCTGTGGAGGGTGGCAAGAAGGAGGGAAATAGGAACCATTAGGATTTAGGATGTTTTTGTGAATTGACAGAAAGGCAGGTTTTAGGGCTTTATGTAGAAGGGAAAGTTCATTTTCGTTGTAACGACTCTTCTTTTTTTATGTATGTATATACATGTGGCTGTGTTTGAGAACGAGAGCTAAGAGATAACACTGTTAGCTGAGTGTTTTGGGACGTCAGGCAGAATTTCTCTGAAGGAAGATGCTTAGGTACAGGAACACAAGCTAAGAGAATTTGATACAAGAAAGCAGCAGCAGCATACTCTTCCTTAAAAGTATTATTATGTTGTCTAGGTAGAATTTTAAGGGGTAAATTGTTTCACTGAGATAATAAAGGAGACAATCTGAATTAGGAGTTACGCATACTAGATTTTTATTTGAAAAACTGAATGCATGACATTTAGGTTTGGATTATTACGCAAAAGTTACTATATTGCCCTAAAATCTCATTCCATCATCATAAATGTTTGCATAATTTTTATTGGTTGTTTCGTTTATTGTTTAGAGATTAGGAAGGGGAAAAATGACGGTCAGCAGCTGGGATGGACTCCCTCAGTCTGCTGGTTTGACTCTGGCTGCTCGGTGCAAGTCGGGTTTGCTGAGCCCTGAAGAAGAGCGTACAGCCAGGAAACAGTCAGTCTGTGAGAGCAAAGTGGAGGACAACAACGAAAAAGGTGAAAGGGAAATGAATGGGGAAGGAACAGGATTTTGTGAGTAAAAGATCATGTGCCAGCATGGTTGGGCAGGAATTAGTCTGAAAAAAAGGGACCAGAAACCTCATGATGCTGATAAATCGCACGTTATTTCAGCAACACAAAATCTCTTTGAAGATCTGGATAGTAAAAATCTGCTTGAGCTACCAATACCCATTTCTCAGTCTAACACAGTCCTTATTCTTGCCCTTCCCTCTCCGAGGGCATGTTTCCCCGCTCTCCGGTTGTTGTGCTTTTGCTCTGAGCTCTTCTGTCCCCTGAAATGCAGTTGGTTCTCATAAGCTGGACATGAGGTCTGTACTATGAGAGGATGACATTTCAAGCCTGAGAAAGGGAGAAATGGTGCTCCTGTTTAGTATGGGTGGGGTTTTTTTTCTACAGTGGCATGGCAGTGGTGACTGAGGCTTATTAAAAACTTTTTCCTCATCTACTGAAACCTTAATTGGCTTTGAAAGAACTGGTGGCTGCCTGATTCTTCCCTGTCTCATTGCTGTTCAGTTATTTCCACTTCTCGGGGGTTTATAACTTCAGGCTTGTTTGTACTCTCAAACGTTTTCCAGGATATTTGCAGCCACACCAAATACACCAACATCGGCAAACTTTATAAGCTTATTTTTTCTTCTAGCAACCTTGTCTTGAAATATTTAATAATTTACGGCAGATTTCTGCCCAATTCTGCTTGATACAAACTTTTAGTTCATTAACTAGTCTTTGTTTATCCTCTTTTCTCCTACCAGTTGATAACTTGGTTTACAGAAATTTCCTCTGAATCATATTTCTCTGGTTTGTTTATGCGAATGACCTGTATCAAACCCCTTAAACTAATGTGTTCAATGCATACTCTATTTCCTTCATCAGCTTGGATTATTATCCTGTTACATAAGGAAATTAAGACAGTTTTTCAGAACAACTTCTTGCGAAATCTACAGCAATTTTGACTTAATAACTTTTATCTTCTGCGTACAAGAAATACCTCATGAAGTATGGTTATATTAATTTAGAGAACAAAAGAGGTTGTGTGTTCTTTATTTTGGTCAAGACTTGCGATCAAGACTTTGAGCACTTGTGATCTTTTATTTGGGGGATTTTGTGCTGCAAAATTAATGAAAAAACTTCAAGTTAACACTTAGAAGTGTTATTTCCTTTGAAGAAAGAGGTCTTCTTTAAAGAAATGCACCAAAATTGTAATCCTACATTTTAGTAAGATTAACAATGTTTTTTCTCCAATTTTAGTGTAATTGTAGTACTAACTTTAAACAGAACATATAATTAATCTTTATAAAAATTTATTTTTGTCATCATAGCTTCCTTGTGAAACGTTTTACTTACAGATACCAAATAAACTGGGCTCTAGAGAAAATTTTGGTGCTATGTTTTATTACGGCTCTTTTTTAATACCTTTATGCAGAATGAAAACAAATGGGTAGGGTTTCAAACATGATGTATTAATTAGTCTTAACTTCATATGAGAAGGAAATTGTGTCATGAGTTGGGATAAAATATCACCATATGCAGCAATAGTAAACCAGTATAAAATATTTTGATTGATGTTGCTGATCCCTAGTTATCCTAGTGAGTTACTGCAAAATAGATTAGACAAATCAAAAGGGCGCTCATTTTGATGCTGACTCAGAGGATTGGCTCCTTCATTACATTCATGAAAGTTCTGTACTTATTTATCAGCTTTGCTTTGCTGTAGGGAATAGGCTTGCTTTTCATATGGATGAGTGGATATTCTTTTATATATAAAAAGACGTTCTGCATTCTGTTTATGCCTACTTTGAGTAAAGATTTATTTTTAGTTCTAGAACTTTAAAAAGAAAAAAATAATTTTCAGAAGTCCTGTGTTGTTTAGGAGATAAATTTGAGGCTTTTGAAAAATACTCATTTTCAATATTCTATTAATGAATACTGGATTTTTGCACTTTTGATTATTTTAATCAAAATTAAATGCTTCCTTGAAACACAATAATTTTTCACATCATCCAGAAAAAGCTCTCAGAGTGGAATGTCAAGTCCAATGTTGCTTACAGAGGGATCTTCTGTGTCGTCTTCTCTTAGTGCATGCTACAACATTCAATGCTTGTTTAGAAAATCTCGGCCCCTGATATTCGGTGACTCACAGGCGGCATCTCTTTCATGTCAGGGACAGATGTGTTTCATGTGTGACAAGTGAATATTTCTTTGTGTGAGTGATGAACAAAACATAATGCCGTATAGCTGTAACTGAAGAAGGTGCTTTTGTAAAGAACCAATCCAAGCTATGACAATTTGTGTTTTTAAATCTGGAAGTCCTCAGTTCAGCTGGGAATTGAGTAAGGGGGCCGTCCTGTATGTCTACAGGCAGTGTAACCACACATCTAAATAAGGGATAGCAGTTTGCATCCCTCATTTATTCTAGTCACTGATCAAATATTTTGGTGGAGTGTAATGCAAACAGAACCACATGTCTAATCCTTTCCTTACAATGAACAGTAGGCCACATCCTAAAACACTTAGGTAGAAAAAGTCCTTCTGAGGCCGTTATTCCAGAGCTGAATAAGCCCTGGTGGGCTGACGCATGAGGAATGATGCTTAAGTAGGTACTTTGCAAAAGACTTCAGGCAACTATACCTTCTGTTATGTACAACCTCAGTCAGTGAGATTAAAGGGGATTAGTATGCAGCTGACTTTTTGTCTGCTTTTCTATACTTCCCTTGACTGAATACCAAATTCCAGAGAGACATCTTTATCAAGAAAAGACTTCTTTATCTAGTATTACATGTTAAAATACAGTGCATATTTGTGTTTTAATTGGGACTGGGTTTTGTCGATTGAAGTTATGGCATGTTTATGTCCAACTTTTTGAAAGCAATTGAGAAGTGTGTGCTCTAGGAAGGACAGAGCAATCAGTGTGATCGCAGTCTTTCGGATTTCACTTACTTTCTGTTTGCTTCCCTCCTGTTCGCTTGCCAGACATTATAAGGTCCTTGTGCCCTTGGCCTGCTGCTGGGGAAGAGGACAGACCTGCCGCCCTCCTTCCTTGCCGCTGGTCCAGATCTTTCCCTGCCTCCACTCGCTTTGTAGCACCTCGCTTGAGAAATTGGAGTTTCCCCCTTCTTGGAGAAGTTCTTATTAAGCTATCGATGTAACAGGAAACTAAACAGAGAAAGTAAAATGAAATAAGAAAATAGGTAGCTTCAGGCAACTGGATTTAAAGGTCTTAAAAGCAGGACATCATAAGGCACTTAAGCCTCCTTACCTAAAACAAAAGAATGGAGTAGCTCAAAAGTCTTGAAAGCTGTCTGTTTTTTTCCTGAGCTTTTTTCTGATCCCAATTTTTCTATATCTGTTTGTTTGCAAGCATTTTTATTTACTGTATTATTTATAAGCAGCTTTTAAAACATGGAGACAATTCAATTTAGTGAACTACAATTCAACATCCCATTACAAGTTGCTTCACTGTGGAAGAGAACATCCTTCGTGACCACTGGTTCAACTTAGACACAGCCTTCAGCATTGGCCGCTGAGGTTGAGTTTGGGCAGTCCTCTGCTTAAGTCTGTCATACGGTGTTTGGATTTGGTTTTCCTTCTCCTTTGGTCAAAAGCTGTGGTTTACGGGCAGAGGCTGGTCATGATGGTCACAAAAAACTTGTGTTTAGGTCAGTTTTTCATATGAAAAAATACATAGATTTTTTTAATAATATGATTCTTCTGTCTTTATTCTACAGAGACCTAAGATTTAATAGGATTAAAGAAATCCAGCCTGGAGAGTTTAGACGGCTTAAAAACTTGAACACACTGTAAGTTCTTTTTCAACCCTAAGACCTTTTCCCCTTTTGATTTAATATGATTAGTGTGACAGTGTGCCACATTTGCTCGCTTATCACAGGTAAGTAGTCTCACAAATTTCAGCTGTAATATTTACATAGGTGAAGGTAGTGGGGTTTAGGTCCAAAGTATTTGAAAGCAAACCCAGGTATATGTCCATTAAATAAAAAGGAAATTATTTACAACCTAATGTTTTATTAACATTCTTTAATTGTAGGTATGAAAAATACAGACCTTTACTGTATAATTTTTTCTGAATTGTGCTAGATGACTTTGGTGGAATACCACATACTAAATCATGGAGTTTCAACAAAGCTGTTCAAAGGCTCAGATGTGCAAATGTGTTGCAGTTACAAAATATTTGACAAACTAATGTTTTGAGTTTTCCTATTCTAATGTGCTCACCAGGACAGGCAGAAGTAGGAAGGTTTTGTTCCTGCTGAGCTGCCTTTTATGGACATTTTTGTTACCATATGTTTATGAAGAAAAGTCCATGTTTTCTAAAAGACTTTTTACAAACCTTTAATGCAAATAGTATGTGTATTGTAGTTTTCACTTAGTATCTACTCTGTCATTTGTTCAAACATCAATTCTGAAACAAATGCATGCATGTTTTTCTTCTCTAATATGTTAGCAGACATGGGGAAGGAGTGAAATGGACAGTTATTTTTACTTTTAAATGTGTGTAATTTATGATTGCAAATTAGACTGTTTTCTAGAACACAGCTAGTGGTATTGGTGATCTTTGGATCACTATTATCTATTTATCCTGCAAGCACATAACAAATGTTTTGAGACATCATGTACTGTATATTCACAACTAAAGAAATGATAGGACTTTCCCCCAAAGGTATATTGTCCAAATCTGTGCAACCAAGTTCTGTCAGGTATCCAGTCTGAAGTTTAACTGTCCAAATTACTGATCTGAGATCCACAAATCCCAGATAAAGACAGGATTCATGAAGTTTGAATTCCTGTCGGTTCGTAAAACTGCTGCATGAGGGATGAGTGCAAATCTATGAATACAGACAGTTGTGTTCCTGTATTATGTAAGGGGCCCAGTACACTGAATATTGCTAAGAAGCATCTAGGAAAAGTCTCTTTAATGCACCTGCTAATGACACATCTCTGTTAATATAAATTTTACCGTTTTCAGTCCTGTGTGTAGACTTTGAACCAAGTTTTTTTTCCCTTCACCTTCATCTCACCTACAAAAAGCCACAGTATTTCCTTTTTTTTTTTTTTTTCTTTCTTTTATTTCCGTCTCATTTTTTCAGAGTTTTCTCCTGCAAGGTAGTGGCTGAGCAGCTGTAAGCACGTCAGTTTTTTTCTTCTAACAGTTACTGTTAGGGGATATAGCATTTTATTTTTTTATTCTTGTAAGTTTTCTTTTTAATGCTACACTTGTTACAATTTTGTTTTCCTAGTGTTCCTGTATGTTAAAATAAGCAGCTTTTTATTTCCTTTTATAGGCTTCTAAACAACAATCAAATTAAAAGAATACCTAGTGGGGCATTTGAAGACCTTGAAAATCTGAAATATCTGTAAGTTAAATAAATGTCACTTTTTGCATCAATGTATAACTGAACTTCTTCAATGGGAAAGTGTTTTTATCTGGGATTGTGTTTTGATCCAACTCACTGTATCAGAGGATAAACAGCTTTGAAAATCTGTGAAATTAATATATGGGGTGTTGGCAGCTGTGAATCTTTGTTTTTATAAGTAGGTGCTTTGAGATTTGCTGGTGCAAGATGATGATATCTGTAGGCAGTAGATTTTAAAGGACTTATTAGTTGCAGTTTACTATGTGCAACCTAAAAGACAATTTAAAAAGGGATACGTTGAAAGGTTTAGGAAGTCATCTCTTTAAAGGTTCACTGAAACCTTCATACAGGTACTTTTTAAGTTTGTGTTTTGAAAAGTAATTTAAAAGCATCTAGTCCAAGATTTGTGTCTGCAGAAACTTAATATAAGTTTCTAATTACTCTTACATTGTTCACTGAATGAAGTATAAATTCATAAGAGAAAAATTAAATCAAACACAAAATAGAAAAGTACCTATATGATTTGCCAGAAGTTCTATATCTTCAGGCACCCTGCATATTTGAAGACTAGCTCCTCCCATTTTTAACGAACATATCAAGTGTATTAATTATGAAAATGATCAAAAGGTGTCAAAAATGTTATTTTTATCTGTATAAAAGACTAAAGCTGAGTAGTAAGTTGTCATGGATTCTCAACTCTAGTCTCCAGAGTCCACCTTATGTCGTGTCATGTAGAAAAGTTTCACTCTGTGTCTTGGACTATTGATCATTTCTTGAACACTGTACAAAAAAAAATGGTGACTTTGTTTTGGAAATAACTGAGAAGTTTGATTTTCCATCCAGTTTTCAAGATTGCAGCCTCAATAGTTCTAAGGAGGCGGGAGAAGGGAGGAAAATAAAAATCACATAAATTTGTGCAGACACAGTACCTGTTTTCCCAAGCTGTGTTTGATTACATTTCCTGGTCTCATTTTTATGTGTATTGTCTTTTAGTGACAAAATTGCTTAAGCTATATAGAACAGGAGGAAAAAGAATATTGAACAGATTATCCCTAATGAATTATTAAAGTCCATGATGATGGTATTTGGTACAAGGTGTGTTTGTATAGTGAATCTGGCAGTGGAGTACGTAAGGTCTACTAATTCAGGATGGCTAAGCTTTCTATAGTAAGCAGCTGTGCCGAAATACTGCTTTGTTCTTGTTAGTTCTTTGTTTTCACATGCTTGCCTTTGCCTAGCTGTAGTAAACCGGAGTTAAAACTCAACTATGCATTCTGTTCATTTCAAGAAAAGAGTGAAAAGAGATAACAGAACTATCATTTGTTTTCATATACGTGTAGTGATGTTTACATATGTCTGTAATGTTAAGAGGAAGATCTTTTCCTCTTGTTCCCTGGAAAATTTGAATATAAAGTTCAATGTGGTAGTTCGTTTGACTGCAGAGAGATCTTCTTCAAAGCCCACCCCTCTTTTTGCTAAAATAAACTTCAGGAAGATCTTTTTGCCTATTTAAATGGGTGTGGTGTAAATGTTTGGCTTTAAACTGTATAGCCTTAGAGTTATAAAGATGCTGGTCCATTTTCAGGTATCAATACAGAAGGCTTAAATGTACCAAATAAATACAGTTCAGCTGTGAAAATTCCAGCTCAATCAGTACGTGCTAACTGTATTGTGTGGAACAAAGGGAACAGAACAGACCTTTTTTTCCCCAATAGGATCAACTGAAGTAGAAATTAGGGGGGAGAGATTGTACAGAAGTTAGAAATATTGTTCAGAATTTAATATTATAAAGCCAAATTGTCTGGAATAATTGAGGTTTTGTATTATCTGATCCTATGGATATTTGCAAACCTAATTTGTATTGTTGTGTTTCGTAAAATGAAGTCATTGGTCCACGATGTTACTTAAGTTCTTATGAGAATTCAAGTACTGGATTGCAGATGGTTCTGAAAATATGTAATTCGCTGAGTAGTTTTAGAAAACCTGTCATTTCTAAGTGGCTTTGATTTAGCAAAATATAATAGAAGTGTATATAAATATAAAATGCATACCTATTAGTAAATATGAATCTATAACTATGTGTAAAAACATTTGTAACTATATAGTTATAGATAAAATATGTAAGTATAAAACATAATACAGTATATTTCTTAAAAAAATATGCCATTTTCTGAGGGATAGATGTCGAGGTCCATTCCTGTATCTCTGCTGCAGATCAGTTTTTGTGTTTTCAGACAAAACATTTTTCCAGCAAGTGTCAAAGAAACCCTAGAATTTTCAAATGCTTCTTTATACTATTTCTTTCTGAAATTAAGTGTAGAGTTTTGAGGCATGTATGTGTTCGGAATTGTCTGTCTGAAGAAGGAATTTTAACAGAGTAATATTTTCTCAATTTTCTGTGCATTAAAAATTCATAATTGTAAAATTTGGTCTTTACATTATAAAAAGAAAATTATGCAGATAAGATTTTTGAAGCTTATTTTTTATTTGTTATCTGGTTTTTTATGTAATTGAAATTTTGACAGTTCTATAAACAGTTTTGCATGATCTTGCTGTACTGTTTGTGGTAATTTGTCTTTGAATTCATATACTGAAAGTTGGAAAGAAAGAAATGTAATTATTATTGTTTTGCTGTGAAACAAGAAGATACTTCTTCTTTCTGCCTTTCTGTCTGTCTGTCTTATTTCATATAACTTAGTGCTGGCAGTATGGTTCTTTAGTAAGGATCACAAAGGCATTAGTAACTCGGATCCCATCCATAATATAGTTTCTTTCTGCACTTCAGTAATTCTGAATAATTTTTCAGATCTTATTATCCCCCTTCTGCAAATGGTACTGTAAACACTCCTGTCTAAATTTTAAAGTTGTTGTCATATGAGCAAAATAATTCGTAACATGTTTGTAATTTGTTGCTTCTTTTACAGGATGTATATGTATATGTGTATGTGAAGTATATGGTACACTGGACATATTTAATTGACTTCCTTTTAGTTATTCAGTTTACTGCCTAGAGCTGACAGTACAGAAAGATGAGAAAGAAAAGCTTCACCACCTTATAATATAGATGCAGGCGGAAGCTTGGTAGGATAATCCTTCCTGATCCTGAAAGTCAACAGTTTATTCTCCAAGAGAGAAAATAATTGGGAATTGAAGGTAGACCCATACTACCATTTTAACGTGTAGAATACTAAAAGATTTGGCAGTGGAAAAAATGAGGTTAAGTTAAAAAGAAATAAATTAGGGAGGCGATATGGAAAAATATAAAATATATGTTAGCGATTAAAAAAACCTTCCCAGATAAAGAGAAGGTAATTGGTGTTTACAGAGCACTAAACTAGAAGCTAGTGTGAAGGAAGTGAAGGAAATAAAAATGGAGAATGAAAATAACTTTGGCAATAACACTGATACTTGTTCACTTAGCAAGAAATGGGGAGGTGAGGAATTGGACATGACAACATCGTGAAAAGTATATAATAAATAGAAATTAAGACTGTATGATATGTATCAGTTTTGGAAATACTAAAAGGGAACATGCAAGGTTTGTTTTGCCTTTGGTGAATGAAGTAATAGTGGTAGAAGATACGTTGCAGGTTTGCCAAAGTGCTGAGTTGCTGACCTTGCCCTTCCAGAAATGGGATTAGGTCACGTTTCCTTCTGTGCTTTCTGCCGCTGTTGCTGTCCTGGCCATGTTACTCTGTCCTTTGAACACCTCCAGTGATTCTGGATCTCATTTCTTTGCAATTCATGTTGCTAATTCCATTGTCTCCTTTATGTTTCTATATAAATCTCTTTGCTGTGTTTATTTACTTGTCCGGTTTAACTCTGCAATGCCAGATATTGCTATTATTTTTTACCTTTTTTTCCCCTTCAGTTCCAAATAAATATTTCTGGATCTTACTTTCCCTAAATCACATGACTTTTAATACAGTCCATTAAAAAAAAACAAACAAATAAAAATTATCCTCATAGGGGATCTAGCAAACTTTTTAATTAAAAATACTTTTTTTCTATTTTTCTGATAACTGGCTACTTATTTATTTGTTCATTTCCCAAGTATATGACCAGTACCTCTGACCCCTATCAGCATCGCTTGTATTTCTGGAGAAAAGCCATCTAATTTTTTAACTCTCTGGAAACAGTTAGTAGTAATTGCCAGGAAATAATTTAATGTCTTAACAGAACATATCCCTTTGTCATCTTAATCCACTGTTTATTCATTCTTTGTAAATTCTAATGGTTCAGTTCTGTGAGGAAGCTTTTACGTAAATTAAATCATAAATTACTTTTTCCCCAGTTGTACTCTAAATCTGTTTTCTGCTAATGTAACTGGGATAAATTTTGAGAATGGGTTTGTTATAGATTAGTACAGTATTTACAAAGTTTTGCTTGTTAGGCACAGTAGCATTTTAGAATGACAAATATTTTTTGTGAGTGCTACTTATTTGTATTTTGTATTCTGGCATATCTCTCTTCATTATGCAAATATTTATGTATTTTTCTTTCTCTTAATATCCTCGGGGAAACATCTACACAATTAAATGAATGTCTGGTTAACACATCTGTCATAGGACAGAAGTTTTTGTAGTCCTGGGGCTGCTGGGGTTTCTCTGTGGAGGCGCGACATGATGGACTGAGGTCATCTAAGTGTCCTGAAAAACAAATCATAAGTTGGAAAAGACCTCTCCCAGTCTTTCTCTAGTTCATCTTTGTTTTTCACTCTGCCTTACTTTGTCTGAAGTAAATAAAAGTTACATGAGTGATTCTGTTATAACTTTTTTAAATTGGGTTAATTCAGATTTCTTGGGTGAAAATTCATGTGCCCACAAGAGATACTTAACTAAGTTTATTAAAACCATCTTAGCCCACTTGGGTTCACTGGTCTGATTGGAAGTTTAGTACTCAGGAATAAGAGGAATTTCCATACTGCCTAGTGGAGTGTATTAAGAAAAGTAAATAACGCTTTAGCTGTTCAATCCTTAAAATTTTCTAAGGAGTGAGAAAAAATTGTGCGTTTAAAATTCTCACTGGAAAATAAGATAGAAATGTGGTATCATACAAGGAGGAAAATTAAGGAAAGACAAAACTGTAATTACCAAGATCCTCAAATTAATTGGTAAATCTGAGTCAAAACAAATGTTTGAATACCTGTGAAATAATATTTTTTTGACTAGAATAAAAACTAATTCCATGTCCAAAATGTGTAATATGCAAGTTTTACAGTAATTTCATATGACTTTTTTTTCCAGTTCAATTTGTTCATAATTTTGAGCGTTTTAGAAACCTCAGAAATTTTTGCATTCTGGTTACTCTGTTATCGGAGGAACTCTGCTTTTTGTTCAGAATCACGTCTATGTTAATTAAGCACACCTGAGTGTCTGTAGTTACTATGTTGGAATCTCAAGAAGCAATGCATTGCAAAAGTAAGTTTAGACTTAAGGGAAGGAAACTGCTCCATATTGTCCCTGAAAATCGTCATGAGTTGAACATCAGATACTGACAAATTTTTTCCATGTTAGGGCCTATTGTGAAATGTTGCCTGTTGTCAAGTTGGTGTAAAAACTGCCACCAACTCCAGCAGAACTAATATTTTATGTGTTGCATCAAAAGAATTATGCAGTATTTCCAGTAAGTTACTGAAACTGTAATAATAGAAAAGCCAAAACCACTACTAATAAAATGCCTGCTAATAAAGCCATTTGTGGTCCAAACTCTCTTCACCCCTTTTTCACAGAAATCTGTGCCCGATTAACTGAGTTTCAGACAGTTTGTCAGATAATTATGAGAAAGTGCTTACTGTGAACCTGTTCCTAACCTAACACAAAAAGAGAGTGACTGACACTGAACCTCAACAGTGTTTTCATTTGCTGCCTCCATGCAGAAACTGCGGTCATCAGCTAAACTGTGTGATTTTTCTCCAACACCCTCTCACTAAACCATCCTTAAAAGCATGTGTCATCGTTTAGAGCACATACACTGATCCATCCTGATTTGTTTTTATTCTGTAGAAAGGATATAGACAGCACAAGTGAACATACTGGTACTCTACATTTGTTTATTCTGTTTAGATTATAGAGTATCAATGGGGACCTAATGTCCATCTTCTACACAGTGATAAACAAATATACAGTGCTGTTTTGTGGGTGCACTGCAAATATTCTAGCTTGTATTTTTTTGTAAATATTCTGAAGGGGACACAAGCGGATTTACAGAAATTCTCACTGTTTGTTCTCCAAGTCCAGTAAAGAGACTAATTCAATCATAATTGAATATTTGTACCAGTATCCAGATGAGATATTTTAAAGAAAGTCAAAGGCCTATGGCATCCCCAGTGTGTTCTTATGAAGGCCCTCCTGATGCAATTCTGTCCTGTTAAGTTGAATTTATTTTGACTTTTGGCAAGCCCATCAAGAAACTGAGAGGCAAAGAAAGAGTAAGTAATGAGTGAGCACTGGAAAGCCCAAACCACCCGGGTGACAGCCTCAGTGCCTACAAGGCCCCAAACTTTTGTCTTTCCTGGCAGACATTTGGGATGAATTCTCAATGACAAAGTATTTTTATGTGTATGTGTTTAGGTTTTGTTTTGTATTTTTTTTCTAATATGTAGTTGAAAAACTGTCTTCATGTGTCAACTTAATTCTTCTTTTCCACCTTCATGTAGCTCTTGTTTGTGTACTAATATTACTGATTATTTCTTGTTTCAGCTATTTGTACAAGAATGAAATCCAGTCAATTGACAGGCAAGCATTTAAAGGACTTGCCTCTCTAGAACAACTGTAAGTGCCTTTTCTCTTCTGTGCTGTCATCTCCATGGTTCCCCTGCAGGGGAAAAGTGCACGCCTTGATCCGTACATCCCGCCTGCATACTCTGCATGGCTGCCCTCCCTGGGTTGTTAGGCAGAGAGCCCCATAATCATTTGCACGTGGAAAGCCAAAATTGATCTCTGTGTCAAATTCGTCATTTCTGTGTTTGTCTTTTATTTGTGATTTGCATTCCCAGTGTCCCTATTGTTACATGGCTTTGACAAAGAAAGCAGCATTATCATAGAAAATGTTGAAAATGTGTATTGCTTAGAGACCGATTTTGTTTCTGTAGGTTTTATACCATTGCAATTCCTTTGACTGCAGCAGTTACTCTGTTTTATGCCAGCATAACTAAAGCTGAATTAGTCCCTTGAAGTTTAACTCAGCTTTGTTATATTTTAAAACTAGAAGAGCTTTTAAAATTAAAACCTTAGCATTATTGATATCTGTTAATCATTGCTGTATACAGATGTTTAAAAAGTAAGAAAGTTCATTGCTTGTAAGGTAGTTGTTTCAGTAATGTGTTCTAGAAAGAATGATTGAAACCATACTCCTCCATACATCATAATGACTTGTATTGAAAAAGATTGAAAAATGCAGTTATTAGCATAACAAAAACTGATTGTATTGATTGTATGAAATTTAAGTTTGTTTTTTTTTTTTTTGTAATCGGAAAGAATTGCTATATATTCATTGTGCTAATGTTTAGAAAAACAGAGCGCTATAAATTCAGAGCTATTTCACAGTATGGCTGCCAAATAACAGTGCTAGACCAATGAATTTTGTAGCACATAAATTTTGAGGGCTGAACATCTTTCTTCTAGGACCAACATATATTTTGAAACTCCTGACAGTCATCAGTGTATTACAGATTTTGTATGATATGTACCAGTTTCCTTGTTACTATAAACGTCTAGTGGATATTAGTGGACATAGCGTGTATCTGAAATAAAATGACACTTCAGATGGGTATGACATCATATCATACCAGCTCATTTTAGAGGGCAATAAATGCCCTTTGAAGGAAGAGATTCTATACAAAACAGAAGTGACAATTATCAAACATATATAAATGTAATTTGTTTCCTTAAAGCCTTTCTCTTATTCCTACTCTAGAAATGATTACTGCAGCATATTGACTGCAACTGGTAGGGCTTACTTGCATGCTAATAGCAATTCTTATTTTCTGTCTAGAATTTGAGATATTGAGGCCCATTTATTGAATTACTAATGCTTCCAAAATAATATTCTTCCATGCGCCACAAGCCTGATATACTGCAAGTGGCAACAGTTGTCCTTTTTTCTTTTGCTCTATTTCCTGTTCATCTATGTTATGACTGAGAAACATAAATCACTTTGGAATACTAACGCCTTCTTTTCCACTTCCTTCTTTTCCACTAGGTTGCTGTTAAGCCTCTCTGCCTGCAGTGATATCAACTATATCAGCTTAAGCTCTAACTTGAGACATCAACATTATTCTGTGTGAAATTAAGTTTTAAGCAAAGATTGAGTCCCATTTCTAGCTAGGAAATATG
Organism: Opisthocomus hoazin; assembly: GCF_030867145.1. Classification (NCBI taxonomy): domain Eukaryota; kingdom Metazoa; phylum Chordata; class Aves; order Opisthocomiformes; family Opisthocomidae; genus Opisthocomus; species Opisthocomus hoazin. The sequence continues at coordinate 111,050,327 of NC_134415.1, read as the reverse complement.
GAAGTGGAGCCTGGCACATCCCTGCTTAGCGGCTGCCCCGGTGAGGTGCCGGGGAGGGCTGCTGCCCTGCTGGGGCACATCAGAAAGGTCGCTTCTTTTAGAGACCTTCTCCAGGGCAAGTCTTAAAAAGAAGGGTTGCCAGGTGGGAAAATGGGAGCACAGGAAGCCAGTGGCAGGCCTGGAAATACATTTAATAGAGGGTATTCATTGAGATTTGGATTTTGTGAGAGTTTGCGAGAGATTTGTCATTTATACATCTTTAGCATAAAAATGAGTTCTGACTCTACAGGGTCTGTTTTATCACATTACCTTTGGAGAAAGACTGTGCTCGCAAGACAAAACTTAATTGTTGTGAACAAATTCCCAAGTCTTCTGACTTCAGTTTGGGACTGCATTGACTACTCAGTACAATGTTTCCGCATTTGAGGCTTCCATGGCCTCAAGTTATCAAACACATTTTGCTACTGGATGTCTTGACTCAGCTGAAGGCTCTTCTCAATGCTTAGCAGAGTTCTCAGAAGGTGATACTGCAGTCCAGATCTCAGGAGAAAACTGGATTCATAGTATTTTCTTGTAGTCCAGTAAAGCAGAATGAAACTGATAGTTGCTTTTTTTTTTAAAATTTTTTTAACTGAACAGAAAAGCACTTCTGGTCGGGTTTTGTTTTGGTGGGGGGTGGGGTTTGAGATAAACTGTAAATATAGTTTGATTTAGGAGGCCTGTTGTATATATAAGGGAAGAAAAAATCCAGTATTTGCTGCTGCTGGCAGGATCCTGTTAAACCTCTGCAGCAGAATTCTTAGCTGCTGATGTAGTAGAAATATCTTTTCTTTGGAAATTTCTGCCAAGGGAATACGATCTTTGAATCAGATCTTGAAACTTTCTAGTGCTAGAGTAAATTCTGAAAAAAACTTGGCACTTTTAGATGCTCAAGCACTGACCTATACATATTTCGTCACCTAACTCTTCAGTCATGGCAGGGCATGAAGGGAGAAATTCAGATGATGAAAAGGAGCTGCTTAGTACCAGTTTAGACCCTGTTGAATCTGCAAGATGTGTGTTTGGACCTGGCAAATACAACACAAACCTGCAGGAAGCTTGCTTTTTATCAGAACAGCAGCTGGAAGGCAGCCAGAGCACCTGAAAGGCAACGAAAGCTGCCTCTCTGTGCTTGTGCTTAGACAACCTCTGTATGTCTCTCTATGCCTGTGCTCAGACAAGCGAATCCCGCCTGAAATGTCACAGATAGCTGGCTTGGGAGGTCACGAGTTTGCTGTATCTGGATCCCGAGATTGAGCTCTGAATACAGTCTATTTCCAGATGTGTGTACATTGCTTTTCTTCAAAAGATCTGCTATATTTTTTGAGATCTCAGATTAAGAGCTGTATGTATCAGGGACAACAGGTGTTCTCTGCAGTCCTTAACTAGTGGGTTCCCCAAACACTAATGGAATTATGTAAATCTGTTTACCTAATCTTAGTGGAATACTAATTATGCATTTTCTTTAACTTTCGTGTTAACAGACTAACTTTGCTCTTTATAAACTGTTAGAGTTATGCTGTAGTTTGTGTATATATGTATATGTTTGGGGGAAAATAATAGATAAAAATGTTATATTACATATAGTGATGCAGTTTGTTATATTCATTTTATTTCCCTCAATTCAATTTTCGGTAGCTTTGAACTGTTGCTCAGAATTTTAAGTTTTATATTACAAAGAGTTCCTGTTTTTTCCATAAATGCGTATGAGCAGTTATGCACATTTAAGGCAGTGGAGCCTGATTAAAGTCCCACTGCTGCTGAAAATACATATGGTAAGGAATAATGAAAAAGAATTAATTAATAAACAAGCAAGCAAGCCAAAAAGGGTGTTGAGAAGTACGTCCTTATTATTCTAAAATAAGATCAGCTAGGGACAACTAACCTAGATGGCTGGAAACAGATATTTATCTGGTCTTATTTTAAAACTCTTGAAAGAGAGGATTAAATAATCTTCTTACGTACCCTGTTCCAGTATTTTATATCATTACTGTAACACCTAATTTAAATCTCTTTCTTTGGGGTTTAAGCCTGTTACTACTTTTAATAGCCCTGGGTAGGGAAAGTTCTTTGATAAATGTGGGAAAATGCTGTTTGTTCATTGCCTTTCGAATCATCAAAATGGCAAACATGCTATTTAAATATTGAGAACATATATTTTGCTGTACTAATGGATTTTAAGTACTTCCCCAAAGATGTGGAGATACTATTAGAAAGGAGCAATTGGCATATATGATAAAGTAATCCTCTACAAAAAGATTATGCTTCAGAAGATAATTGTAAATTTAGTGCTGTGAAAAATGCCACTGGGACTGGATTTTACTGTATCTGTTCATCCTCCAAAATTAATAATAACAAAGAGAAAATCTGTACCATGCTTATTTGATCAAATCTTTATCTTCCTGTAGGTGTGTTTGGTTTAGACATTTTTTTCTTAAAGTATTTCCTTCTGTTTCATCCTTGATAGTGAATTCAGAATTGAAAAAGGAAGACACAGGGGTCTTTAAAAATCACTCTTGCATGCTTTTTCTTTGAATTTACGTCATGAAAGTCTTTTTAATATAAAATTCATCACATCATACTAGATTTTTTAAGAGCATTTTATATTCTGAACATAAAAGATGCCTATAAAAACATGTCAGTGTGAGATTATTTCCTGAATATCATTACCTTTAAAGTGGATTTCTAACCCCCAAAGTTCTCATATTAATTAAAATATTAAAAATCCTTAAGAAAAGCATTAATGTGGTTCATACAAGAAAAGAGTGTAAGCGATAAACCTAAGTGATAAAAAGTGATTAAAGTATATGTCGTAAAGCCAAGGATTTTTTATACTTTTTACTTACGAAGCAGTCCAGTTTCTCCATCTCTTTTTTGAGAATTACACGTGTTGCTAGTTACTTTGTCCACATATTTAACACCTCCTTCTGTTCACAAATTGCCTGACAAGTTGCTCAGGACTTTTTTGAGGTCATAATTTAAAGACCTGCAAAACCCAAATATCTTGTCATATGAAGCAGTCAGGAGTATTTTCCAGTTGGACTTCAAGATCTGATTTTTTGAGATAGTTTAGGTAGCGTGATTTCTGATGAGGTAAAATTAATTGTTATAATATGCTTCAGTGTCTGAATTATTTTAGTTGTATCTGTGATGATTGAAGGTTGTAAAAAAGACAAGGTTTATAACAGAAGTATTGTTTTAATTTGATGAATTTGGTTGGAAAAAGAAATGAGTTTTCAGGCACATAAACTATTGTTTACATTTGTAATTATTGTAGTCTTGAATACTAGGCAGCAGCTATGAGCTGTTGCTTTGAGTTTAATGATCTATACATCACTTAAACCATTTGGGAGAGGTGTCCTCTTGTTTTTGCTCTTTGCTAACCTTATCTCTGATCCATGGACCTGAAGAAGGGATCGTGTGCCTCAATGTGCCTGCTTTTCCCTAACTTACTTCTTGCTGTAGTAAAAGGTATTGCTTGTACGCACAAATCTTGCCTTGTCAATACCGAAGAACTACAAGAGATTAGTTTATTGAGAAAATGAGGAGATATATTTGCAGGGCACTCATGAATCATGAAATGCAAGAAGAATTAGCAAAGTTAAAAGGGAAAAAAATCCCCATTTGCAAGTGTTGTATTTAAATTTTTCCCAAATCAAAGCTGCTTCAGAAGTAACAAACCCTATAGTTGTGCCAAGTTTTTCCCTTTGTCATCTTTCACTGCAGTGATCCCCACCTTGCCTTGCCCTCTCCCAAATGCTGGGGAGGTGAGCGGGCAGAGCCCTGGCTCCCGGGGAGCTGTGCCTGCCCACCGACCGCATGGCCGGTCCTTCCTCAGGGCTGGACCTGACTGCGGTCCCTCTCCTCTGTGCTGACAATTCAAAGGAACCTTGCGGGAAATATCTGCCTTTGAGATGTCTGTCTTCGTAATTTATGTGAAATTGGCCTGTATTTTCAAAAGGGAGAGGAAGACTGGCAGGCGCAGCATGATTACGCATTTCTTGTTTCCTTATGCAAACAGGATCATACTCTATGCTCACTACAATTTGTGGCCACGCGTTGCGCTGGCAGTAAGCAGACCTGACACTCTGATGTGCCTGATCACATCCGTGCTGATTTATTGGCTTTTTCTGCGGTCCCCATTCATTGCTCCCTGGCATCACTCGCTGGCTCGCGCTCCGGCCGTGCTGCTGCTGGCGGGGGATCTGGGCGGCTGCCAGGCACGTGCCTGGCTTCCCCGCTGCACGCGCCTTCCAGGGCTCGCTGCAACGGCTCTCTGCCGTAATCACCGCTTGTTCCCGCTTTCTGCTCCCTACGGCAACCATTCAGCTCTGATCAGGGAGCGGAGCACGTGCAGCGCTTCAGCACAAGGGAGTTCCCATGTCCTTTCACTTTTCGTGCTGGAGGGTTGATTTTTCAGGAGATTTTGGCGTCTGAGATTTTCTCATTTTTAAATGATGGGCTTTTTCATTCTTCAGCCCACAGTGATTTCTATATATACATGTTCTCCAGATGTTCCTGAGTTTGTCAGAGATCAAATAGGAATCTTTAGGAGGTTTGGATACATTTAGGTATAATCAGGATCTGAAGTCTAGAAATCATTTTCACAGTTCCTTGTGCAAGTCTTATCAATTACTTCTTGTTTTGTCATCTGCAAGGTTATGGAGTACCTCCATAACACAGCCAAGTCTGGATTAACCCTGCCTTTGCTGTCCACTTCCACAGCACTTACAGATTAATAATCTGGTTAATTATCTTGTTACAGTAGACTTTTTCAGTTTCACAGGATTAATAGCTGTCTAGTATTTGTTGCTGTGTGATATTAAGAGCTTACATAAGCATCAACAGAGCATCAAACAGAGCACAGCTGTGGTGGTTAATTGTACACCAGTTGCTGGGAACCAATTTGTCTAAAAGCAATTCAGTCAAACTTGGGTTTATATTATGAATTTACTTGTTTTTTGAGCTTTTGAGAGTGTTCATAGCTTTAATTGCCAGTATTCATGGACTAGAGCAGGTTACTTCTCAGCATCTTTTGAAATTTACACTCAGTGTGTTAGCAATGAAAACATTTGCCTGTTAAAGATGCTATTCTGTTGGAAACCATAGATGTTTTCTAAACAAGCTGAGATATTTTCCTCTAAAAAATCATGATTTTCATGTTTCCATCTATATTTACTGAAGTAGGTTTCAGACTTTTTTTTTTGCACATATATGTACAAACACACACAGATGCACATACTACGTAGTGGTCTGCAAACCCTTCTTGTTTGTCATGTCTTGCATTTCTCAGATTCAAGTACGGAATTCAGATGATAACAGAAGAAAGTTGAGCCACTACACCACTATCACCATTCACATGTATGAACAGCGTGTAGACAATAACAAATGCTTTACAATATTTCAGCTTCATGAAGAAAACTTTCAGTATTTTTCTTTTTGTTTAACATATTTTCAGGTATCTGCACTTTAATCAAATAGAAACGTTGGAACCTGAATCCTTTACCCATCTTCCAAAACTTGAAAGGCTGTAAGTTTGTTTTTCTTGGGGTAAGATTCAGAAGTGAACTTGCTTCTTTGTTTGAATTCAATTAGATATATGAAACTAGAAAATAATATTTTTGTCATTCCCATAGATTATTTTTAATCTAAATTTTTTATTGTAATTACTCCATAGTCTTTGCAAGAACACTTTGGTCAGGCTGACCTTAGAGGCATGCAGAAGTAAGCATTACCTGTAGTATATTTTTCTATTTCAAAACTATTTCCCAAACAGCTGTGATCTATGTTTGACCTAAAATAAATGTTGTGAATGAAGAAGTAGAAGATTTAGATTATGACTTCTCTTTTTTGGGGGGTGTAAGGGGGTGGTTCTCCTGTGAATGCTTATGAACTCCCTGTCTTTGGATTAATTTGTCTTCTTATGGCTTCTTTTTCCCCATATGGACACACCAAATATACCTTGGAGGCCACTTAAAAAGCAGCAGCCAATGAATTGCTGAAAAAGGTTCAATGATATAAATTTTGCAAAATTGCTTTCTCTTAAAAGTCTTTCAGAAGAATGTAAATGAAATGAGTATGTCTTAAAATCTGAATTATTTCATCCATACTTCTGTGCTTTTTAACAGATTTTTGCATAACAACAGAATAGCTCATTTGATTCCTGGAACATTTAGTCACTTAGAATCTATGAAGAGACTGTAAGTAAATTTAAGTATTGAACTAAAGCAAGTTTAAGTAATCTCATTATACTGTATCTCATCTTCCAATTTTTATCTTCCTTACAAATGCCTTTCAATGTGTAATAGTTTTAAATATTAAATAATTTTTCCTAAGCTGTGCTCCAGTTGTTTACCTATATAGATTGAGACCATTTCTTCATATTCTACCTTCTTCAGTGACTGACTAGATCTTTTTGTCTGTTTCCTGTCTTGGAATTATTTGTAATCATAGAGTCTTGTTTTGTAGACTAAGTAATATACGTGGATCTTTCTCTTTTTTTGTTTTGAGGGTTTTTTCTGCTCCTTTTGCCTGTGTCTTACTGGATGATCTTTCTATGATCTCTTTCAATGTTTGATTATTTTGGTGTTTTCTTTTAATTGTTTTACTTGTTCTTTTATGATGATACAAACCTGGCTGTGAAAAGGTGTTTGGTGGTTTAAGAATATATTACTTTCAAATGCAACTCCAGAAGCCAGCTGTTCTTGAAATGCCGTTAACTTGGAAAATGAGAGGATTCTTAGTCCCTCAGTAGCATTTGAAAACTTGAGGTCAATAAGTGTACCATATTTATTAGGGTGACTTTCAGAGAGTTTTCTGTCCCTCACTTTGGATCTTCACTGATTTAGGATAAACATCCTTTACACTCTCCAAGACTGCCATTTTCAGAGAGGCGGTCAAGCGTGCATACCCGCTTTCTGGGAGGACTGCTGAGGGTGTGCAGCACAGTGAGTCACAGCCCCAGCTCTGCCAGGGAAGAACAGGGGAAGAACAGGAAGGTGGTCCTGCTGGTTTAAGGCAGTAGTGAAACCACACCGTTAACTGTGGGTGAAAGGTGGAACAAAGTAAATTTTGATGATGAATGCACCTTCCATAGTAGCTGCTTCACACATACCTCCCTGAAAGTCCTGAGGAGTTCAGGTGAACAGAAAGAGATTCTTCTTCACATAATATCTAGGTAAAGGGCGGTTTTAATAGTGGCCATTAGTGGAACAGGACAGTGGGCTAGACCGACCTGGTGTCTTCTGACCTGGGACAGCTTATCTCTAAAGGTCACATTACAGAATCACAGAATGGTAGGGCTTGAAAGGGACCTCTGTGGGTCATTTAGTCCAACCCCCCTGCCAAATCAGAGTCTCCTACAGCAGGCTGCACAGGACCTTGTCCAGGCAAGTCTTGAATATCTCCAGAGAAGGAGATTCCAGGACCTCCCTGGGCAGCCTGTCCCAGTGCTCCATCACACTCAGAGGGAAGTAGTTCTTCCTCATGTTCAGACGGAACTTCCTATGCTTTGGTTTGTGCCCATTGCCCCTTGTCCTGTCACTGGGCACCACTGAAAAGAGTTTGGCCCCATCCTCCTGACACCCACCCTTGAGATATTTGTAAGCATTTATAAGGTCCCCTCGCAGCCTTCTCCAGGCTGAATAAGCCCAGCTCCCTCAGCCTCTCCTCGTAGGGGAGATGCTCCAGTCCCCTCACTGTCCTCATAGCCCTCCTCTGGACTCTTTCCAGTAGCTCCTCATCTTTCTTTCCAGATTTAAATTCTACCAATAACATCTGATATACTGGGAGACTTTAGTACAGTAGCTTGTAAAATGGTTTTGTTCTTGCCTGTTTTTTGTAGGAGAACAGGGACGAAAGCATATCTGGGCATTTGTACAAGAGGTTAAAAAAAAATTAAAAGGCACAATGATCAAAAAAGTTTAAGATTCCCAAATATATACCAAACTGAGGTTGGTTTGCCATGCAACTGTATTTCCAATTTGTATATAGGTATATTTAATGGTACAGATTTCTGTACTTAATGTTTGTTTTCCTACAGGGCATGCCACCAGAAAGTGTAGTGCTCCACGTAGTAACAGGGCACTCCACTACTGGAAAGAAAGTCAACAGAATTTATGGGCTCTCATTATCTGCAATAGGCAGGTATTTTACAAAATCACTGACCCACTGAATGCAACAAGAGCTTAATGCTTAAATAAAACTGTGGGCCTTTGTCTGAGTTGCCTGATCAGCAGAATAGGAAGTTGTAAAAAAGTCAGGTTAGCTGTGTAGTTACTACAGTAATAAGCATTAAACAGAGAAGAATGTGGGGAATGGAATGAGCTCCTTATTTAATCAAAGTATGTATAACATTTAAATAAAACCTGATTTACTCACTGAATGCTGGAGTTAAAAAAGGAAATGTTGTTTAGATGCTTGCTATTTTGAACACAGGCCTATCTGTGCAGTAAAAATAATATGCATTTTTATAATAAAGACTACCAGAATGCATATAAGCAAGTAACCCATCACCTGTATTCCATATTGCCCCTGTGTTCACAGATGCAGGTACTGCTGGTATTGCAGAACCGTTCTGATCCTAACAAAATAGTCGGAGCTTGCTAACAGGTGTTGTGGCCGCTTCTTGTTTTGTGCAGGCGTTTGGATTCAAACGCTCTTCACTGTGACTGTGAAATCCTGTGGCTGGCGGAGCTCTTGAAGACGTATGCGGAGTCGGGTAATGCTCAGGCTGCAGCTACCTGTGAGTATCCACGAAGGATCCAGGGAAGATCAGTGGCCACTATAACACCAGAAGAACTTAACTGTGGTGGGTTTGCCACTTACTGCTGAATTTTTTAATGTGTCAGATGTACCTAAACTGTATTTTCTTTGTTTTGTTAGAATTTTTTTCTCTGCTCTATTCGAGAACACTCACCACCTCTGGTAAATATTGGGTATTTCCAGAAATCTCTCTGTGTTCCTTCTCAGCTTTTGTCTGCTTCTGACAGAACTGATTGCTTTTACCCCTCAGCCTGTCTTTAATGAAACAAATATAGCCATGTTTGAAATTTCTCATTCAGGAACTAAATGTAATTATCTGGAAAGGGTTTACTTGTGGTTTTTTGTGTTTCAGTTTTGATCATAAAAGGATTGTCAGCTAGGGTCTTTGGTGTTACATTAATATTGTTTGATGTCCTTTATCACCTTCTGTACAAGGGAGGGGGAAGAAAGAAGCTGTGTAGAATTGCTCCTGATTTCACAAACCTTATTGTTAAAACTATTGTTGATATTATTGGAATCGGGGTGGGGCCACTGAATTTCTTTTTCACTCAGCTATACTTAGAAGGAGTGCCCTGCACAGGCACCAAAATCCTCTGTCACTGGATTAATGGATAATCACTTTTATTATAGCCCTCTTGTTCATCTGTATTCCTTCAGCTAAGGGGTGCAAAGGCTTGGCCCCGGGGGCACGCTGGGGCTCAGCCCCGCACCTCTGCTGTTCCGAAATCAAAATGCAGATTCCTCATCAAGCTATGGGCATTTGCCTGCCCAGGCATGTGATGAGGCCAAGATATAAAAGAAGTAAATTGTCCTTTTGGTTATGTGTTGGATACAATTCTGATCATGAGAATTATGATCGTGAGTGTCTACAAGGTTCATGAAAACAATAGTAAAAAGAGCATTTGGTACAAGAATAATTCACATGGCATCCCACCAGCTCTCTGCACATGTAAGGGGCCTGAATATGGAAACTGCAGGAAGCAAGCTGGACAACTTATTCTGTAGGAGGCAGGTTAGGCACTGATGCTTATCTAGAGGAAGTTATTTTTAAATGGCACTTGTGCTTGCTGCTTTAAAGTTTTTCTTTCATAAGCAAATTGAGCCTCTATTCAAATAAATAAAACAGCTACTTTAGAACCTGGTACAAATTTGCACAATCCATTTCCAGTCTGCTAAAAGGTCCTAAGGAACAATGGAGGAGGTCAGAAAGCCCACGGTCATTTTTGCATAGGGAAAAGTGCGTTTAATCCTGATTAAGCATATAAGTATTTTAAGTTAAAACATTCGTGAAAAATATTTTTATACAAGGTGTATGGAAATTTTTTATTTACCATTCTTTAGTAGTCTTAAAACAAGTAAGAGTTCACTATACGTTTTGTTGTTGACACAGAGAGGCCAAGAATTACATCAGAGCCTCAGGATGTGGACGTTACCTCAGGGAATACAGTGTATTTCACTTGCAGAGCTGAAGGCAATCCTAAACCAGAAATTATCTGGCTTCGAAACAAGTAAGTTAAAAAGAGGAAGAGATAATCTTGATGTAAGTATGTTTGTCAGTGTGTGTGTGTACATTTCTGAGTGCATGTCCACACATATTACATGCTAATACGTGGAATAGTTACAGCAGGAACATATTATAATTAAGAGGTATGTGAAGTAATAACGGCCCTTATCTGTTTCATTAGTAATTCTAAACACTGAAAGCCGATAACTTTAGAAAATATTAATTTATGACTATAATATTATTGGTAAGATTTTCAACTGTATTTATACCTGCAAAGTTGCTCACACCTGTAAAACTGTAAATCATTTATAGATAAGTACCAGGCAATCCGACTTGGATGTGTCGCACGTGCAGTTTGTGGGTTTAGCTAGTGTTTGCATACTCTGTGCAGGTCTGTTTGCGTTACATTTTGAAGCAGAGCAAAAGCTACTTTTTTAAAGGACTCCAGCTGGATAAGAGTTAGGTTTCAGAGAAAGTTCTTCTTGAGCCCAAGCTCCTTGGAGGCAGCTTTGCTCCGAGGTGTGGCTCCATTCCAGGAGAGGAGAGAGATATCAATTTCCGGGCTCCCCAGACTGGTACATGGAGGGCAAGCAAGTGCTTATATCACAGGATTGTGGGGTAATTCAGGTTGGAGGAGGTCTCGGAAGGTTTCCAGTGCAGCCTTCTACTCAAAACAGGATCAAACCAGGTTGTTTTATCCAGTTGAGTGATAAAAGCCTCGAAAGATTGAGGTGGCACAAGCTCTCTGGGCAGTCTGCTCCATTGCTTCTCCTCATGCTTAGGGGATGAAGGGAAGGGCCTATAAAGGACGTGCATCTTTCAGTAGCCCAAGGGCCAGCCTGCTACAGGGTGGCTGCTCAAGCTTTGCCCAGCACCTGGCTCCCTCCAGCAGCGCTGGGCTCAGCCACGTGGCAGCACGTTGCTCCCCCTTAAACTGATGTGAATTTACAACGGACACATGAATTGTGAGTTTACCACTAGATTAAGCAGACTTTGGCTTAATAATGCTCCTATACAAATGGAGAATCTGATCTGGAGAATATATTCCCTTAAAATTCATATTAGTAAATGAACCATTTTAGTCTGTTAGTTGCTGATAAAATGGAACAATGTAGAGTCCTGGTTCTGTAGCTTTGTGCTGATGTCAGTGAGAACCCCACATGCAGAAAGGGTGGAGCATTTATGGAGTATGTCAAGAACAGAGCCTTGAACTTGGATGGTATATTTATTTCATTAAAATTTTCTTTGGCTCATGTACTTTTTAGAATAAACAAAGAAAACATGTATTCAGAAGACACATATGAAAGAGTTTTAAGGAGAAATTTGAGCTTGGGGTGTGGGATTATTGACTCTGGGTTGTTTCCTGGTTGCATGAATGAGAGCAAAGCTCTTTGCAAGGTAGTTGAATATGGCAAGATTTCAGTCAAAAGCCACTGACCTGTTGAGCGGTGTGTTGAATAGATCAGCAGTCAGGCTGGGTTTTGTACACAGGGGGTGAGGTTGCATCCCTCCTCTGTGCTTTCTTTATCACGTAGTGAAGGATGGAGGGAGAAATAGTTCCTTTAGTAAAACCAACTAACTGTTCTTAGTTAATATCAGAGAAATATTTCCAGGATGTGGCCTGAGGACCCGATCTTATGTTTCAAGTCAGTACAAATAGTAGTTATACAAATTACCATGAGTGCTCCTTGAGCAATCTGGACAGAGTTTGGCACAAAGATGGTTTTATAGCCGCTAACCCCTCTCCTAGTGGAAAGCATCTTGAGTATTGAACTTATGTAATATACTTCCAGCAGAAGCATTTTAAATTGGTTTGCCAGTTAGAACAGCCTTAAAAGAAAATGAGATATGTGTATTTTGTTCACTTTTTTCCCCTCTAAGCTTTTACTCCTAAAAGTGTTTTGGCTTTTGATTCTGGAGATGTAATTCTTGCATAAGCAAAATTCGTTCATTTTTTGTTTTTCCTCTTCTTCCCTTTTGGAGAAAACGAAAAGTTCTATTATTTTGCTTAACACAGTAATACTTTTTTCCCCCCGAGTTATTTTGGATAATATGTTTGGGGGTGTATTATTTGGCAGTTTTCTGTGCTTGTGATTTAAAGGTTTAACTCCAGCAGATTCTTTTCTTCACAGTAATGAGCTCAGTATGAAAGAAGATTCCCGTCTAAACTTGCTAGATGATGGCACGTTAATGATTCAGAATACTCAAGAAACAGACCAAGGCATTTACCAGTGCATGGCAAAAAATGTAGCTGGAGAAGTGAAAACTCAGGAAGTTACTCTAAGATACTTTGAGTCACCAGGTAAAAATGTCAAGTCTGAATTTTGCATTCAGATAGAGAATTGTTTTGATAAGAAGATTGCTAAAAATAAGGTTCTTTGGCTCTTGTATGTTCTTGACATGTAGATTTCTTGTGTTTGGGCATCTTAAGAACTAGATCATGATGTTATAATATCCCTCGAACAGAAATACAAATCAGCCAGTTAATTAGGATCTTTATTGTAATACGCAATTTTGATGATAGTTTTTTAGGCTGTTTTAGAAGGGTTAGGAAAAGAGGCTGCTGCATTGCAGTGTTGCTCAGTGCAATAATGTTCTCCCTGGATACCTGAAAACCACAAGCTTCCGAACAGGCCACTCGTGAAAGCTTTGGCACAGCCTGTGCAGCCGTCTTTGCTCAGGATCTTTTTAGCCTGAATCTCTGCCTAGCCTGTGCTTCATGTTTGCAAGCACTGAATTTCTGTCCAGGTCTGTAATGTTTTTAAATTCCAAACTTTGCTGTGAGAACATTTTGTTTTGACACTCAGAGCATCAGGTAGATTTAAAATGTCACTGCAACGCACACACGTAGTTGGGAAAAGTTACTAAAATGTGGCTTAGTCAGTTTTGTCTTTTTGTGCACTTCTGACAGTTTTCAGCCTGTTTGTTTTCTGGGTCTCCTCGGTGTCTGTGTCTCTGAAGAGACCGTTATAAAGATCAGCAAATGAGAAGGAAATGTTTGAAAATTGTTTTAATGGGAGTTCAGAAAAAATATCAGTGAAATTGTATGAGCTTTTATTTTTTATCTATTGATATTTATGTCTGCAGCTAGAATAGCTTAAAGCAAGGCAGTGTTTGCACAGAGATTAGAAGTATGTTGGGACAGAGCTATTAAAAAAACCCATAGATTCCCAAACTTTTGCAATATTCAGCTAAATTAGTGCTATGTGAGCTAAAAGTGATATTTAGACATCGCTCTTTTCTCACAGCCCGACCAAGTTTTGTGATTCACCCACAAAACACTGAGGTGCTAGTTGGAGAGAGTGTTACCTTGGAGTGCAGTGCAACCGGGCACCCTCAGCCGCGAATCACCTGGACCAAAGGCGACAGAACCCCTTTACCAAGTGACCCTAGGGTCACGATAACTCCATCTGGAGGACTTTACATACAAAATGTGAAGCAGGAGGACAGTGGCGAGTATACCTGTTTCGCAACTAACAGCGTAGATAATATCCATGCAACTGCATACATCATAGTCCAAGGTGAGTAGTGTCAAACTAGGCGTGACATGAGTAAAACACATTAGGAAGAGTATATTACTTTAAATTGTGTGGTTTTGACTTTTTTTTCTTCTGAATTACCAGAGCTGAACTAAAGTCATAAAGAGTTTCTTCTTTTAAGTACTCTAGTGTAGTTCATAGGAAAGTTGCTATACATTTCACTTAGAGTAAGATATTATATGCTAATTCTCTGAAAGTTAAGTTTCATTGGTTATTCTCAGAAGTTAATCACTGGTGTTTTGAAATGTCTATTTCTTACTATGTTTTGTTTGCCTGTAGGAATAAACATACAGTGTCAAATTTATGGAGGATTAATTTTTTTCTGTGACGGGCAGCAATTAGAATTTGTGCCTGGAGTACTAGAAATGGAGTTCTGAGTACAGATCTGTGCTGCCTTTCTTTTGTAGACACGTCAGTGAATGTCGGAACATTTTCTGCTGAGTTTCATGGAAACTATCACTCTGCCAGCTGAGGCATTAGGATAGCTTTTCTACAAAACAAAGTCAAAGTACTCTAACTTATTGTGATCACAATGATTTGGGTATTGTATGTCAATAGTATGAATTTAAAGTATTTCAAGAACAATATATCAAAAGCCTCCTATATATATGGAGAATATTTTTTGCAAATGATTTCATGCTGGAAATTTTATTTGCAAAACACTTTGAGTAACCTTTAAATTCAAGTTTGTTTCTGTTCTGCTGTTAAGATCTCTAGTTGGCAGAGTTTAAGTTGCAAATGCTTTGTTAGTGAGTTCAATTTTTGAAGCTATACAAAGCAACTTGTCTGTGTGGTTTGTTCATTTATTATTCAACAATGGATGATTGTGTTTTGAGAGCTGAACAAATTACTTCTCACACTGATAAATCTGTGGTGTTACTGTGGAAATTGACCCACATTCCACTCACTGCTTTCCTTTTGTGTAAAGAAGAAAATAAGCAGCTCGGGGGGGTTTTGACTACATTGCACTTTCGTCACAATTTAACTGAGGATGTTTTGAGAGAAAGAGAAGACAGTATTTTTAATCCAGGGAACACCCTGTGTTTGATTTGACGAGTACCTCTTATTTTGGATCTATGGCAGTAGATTCCAAAGGTCTGCACAGACACCAGGGCCGTGTCGTGATGAAGATGTTCCTGTTGTGCAGGTGGCTGCCCTAACTCTGCCCTATAGCAGTCACAGTATGAGAGAGTCACATTAGCATCTCTTTTCCCACCAATATTCAAGTCACACAGGAAATGGTACATATTTTCAGATAGTCATGCATTTTTCAGATGATTTTTTTTTTTTTAACCAGTTTATTTTATCTTCTGTAGCTCTACCTCAGTTTACGGTCACTCCTCAAGACAAAACAGTGATCGAGGGACAAACCGTTGACTTCCCTTGTGAAGCACAAGGATATCCACAGCCTGTTATTGCCTGGACCAAAGGAGGTAAGTGTGTTCCATTTTTACTTTTAAACTACTAGAATAGTTTGGCTGTCATTTTGGAATCACTCAGGCATTGAAAGGAATTGCATGTATTTGTTTGGACGCTTCAGTCTCTGAAGAAAACAGAGCTCATCTCTTTCTAGTTTAGCTAGAAAAGGCAAGGTGTGTCCCACAGAAGCTAGCTGCCCAAGCATTTTTCATTATTCAGTAAAAGAGAGTCACTAAAACATGCGTCTCCATAGTAGATTCCTAATAATAAATGTTTAAGATATATGAGACAAATCACATGTGGCAATACCTATCACTGCAGATTTACTGCAGAAGAAACCGAGATGGCTGTCATTAACTGGAGATCTGAAATTGGGTGGGATGTGCTCTCTTCAGAAACCAGAACAGTCCAGCCTGCAGCTGGTGTCAGTGTAGCTGCATTTCTGTCACTTAATGTGGATTGACAGGAACACTGGGGTGCACTCTGCTGACCGTTTTATCAGGTTGTGGCTGTAAAGGCATTAAGCCAAATCCAGCTGGAAGAAATACTGTAGTAGATGCTTTATCAGTGAGTAAATATGCCAGTTGGATCAAGTGAAATAGGTCTAGCAGGCAAAACAACTCTTACGAAGGTCTAAATTAGGGTAGATAAAGCAGATTTTTAATGAATTCTTGATCATTTTGATGCTGACAATGTCCCTGTTTCTCCCTCTACCAAGATTACTCCAATCAAATGAAATGTCCAGAAAGGACAAACAGGGTACAGACACTGATGTGCCTTTTATTTAATTTTTACTATAACCTGTTTTTTTAGGGGTCTGTGTATTTTTCTATGGATTTTCTACATGGCCTGGGCGTATGAAGTGAATTGTGTCTTACACACATGGCAATAATATGAATTGAACAGTAATACCTGTTCGTGGTGTTCTTATGATGCTTTATCACACTTGTTAAATGAAAATGTTTGTTTCTGCCACAAACAGAGAAGAGATCGGGATAATGAGTGTGTGCATATGTATGTTTTGTTTGCTTTGCATGCTTATCTTCTGAGAAGTAAATGTTTCAGGTTTTTTTTTTCAAGACACTGAGTTTTTTCCAATGTTTTAGCAAATTTAAAATCTTCTGGATTTCCCTTTTTCTGACACAAAGGGACTTTGTTCTGCACTGCCATAAGTAGCAAATACTGTTGCTCTGTGCTTCAGGAGGCCAGTTGTCTGTTGACAGAAGACACTTAGTTCTGTCCTCTGGAACCCTAAGGATTTCCAGGGTTGCTCTGCATGACCAGGGACAGTATGAATGCCAAGCTGTCAACATCATTGGATCTCAGCGAATTGTCGTATACCTGACCGTGCAACCTAGAGGTATGTTCTCCATGTACAGCTGCTGAAAAAACCCCCCTTAACCTTATGCTAAAATACACAGTACAGTGTGTGGTTGTTTTTTTCGTAAAACGTAAGATTGAGAATTACTTATTTTTGATGGCACAAAATGTTAATCCAAAGTAGTTTATCTTTGTTTAGAATTAAAAAAGCATTTGAAATAGAGCTTGAACAGTGCTTAGGTTTTTTTTTCAGGACTTCTGCTGCATTTTACACTGATTCTAAGTTGCTGGTTTTGAATTATAAGGTGTTTTATTAGTATTTATATACTGGGCATGTGAGACAGTGTACCCTGATAGCCTGCATTCAGAGTCATTTGGAGACTACATAAGCTTACAATTAAACATGGCCTTTTTTGATAAACACTTGTTAAAATGAGGCTATATCTTTTGTTGTTTTAAAAAGTTGCTGTTTAGCATATTGCTAACGTTTCGCATTTCTGGTCATTATTTCTGAGTACATCTATTTTTAGATTCCAGGTGGTTTTTGATGAATAACATGTATGGATACTTATCAGTATTTGTACAGAGTATCATTCCATTAGAACAGTCTGTCTTCTGTGAAAGAGGTTTATCAGATTTACTCTTTTGTGTAAAGAATGGAGGTTTGTGTTGAGGATGACAGTATTCCAGCGCTTGGGAAAATGTTTTGTGAAAAAGCTAGTTTCTTAGAAGACTCTGTGCTGTTAACTACATGGTGTTATTAATGTTAATGTATATATATTATATGAATAATATATTATTATTTGTGCCAACCTCCACATGACAGTGGAGGTTGGCACAAATAATAATATATATGCATTAACATTAATAACATCCCATTTTGATGTCCAGAAAAAGAACACTTTAGTTTACAACAGCAGAATGACCTTTACAATGAAAAGTCATTCCTTATAATTAATATAAGCTGACAAAAAAACCCCTTCCATTTTTCTTATGCTTTTCTTCAAGTAAATTCTAAGTAAGCTACTCCTCGGATTAATTAAAATCATATTAATATTTATAATTTAGTTAAGTACTTTGGTGTTTAACTAAATTCGAGGAGATTAAACATTTGATTCCGAACGTTTCTTCTTAGTGACCTCATTTTAAACAGTATTTTAGTGAAAGGGACTCAAATGTCTTCCTGAGCTTAATGTTTGTCAGAAAAAAATTCCATTGATTTTTCTTAGTTAAGAGTAGTACTGGGAGATTGATTTGTGAAAATATTCTTTTTTTTCACCTATATAAAATAGTTGACTAAAATTGCATTAAACAAAACTCAATTTTGAAAAGGTTTATAGCCTTCCAGCAGTGCTAAACTTCACTGAACTTGAGTAAAGTTTAATAAAATTATTTTTGTGTAACTCGCATTGCCAAACTCAGTCAGATATTTTAAGGTCTAGGGCTTATTAGTGTCAGGGGGATAGGAGCTCTGTGAAGGTCCGCAAGTCGGGCTGGGGGAATCACAGTTGAAGGAGCTGAGGAAAGTTTTGCTTTTATCATCTAAGAAATCTCTCCTGTTGCTATTTAAACCGCAAGTCGGGCTGGGGGAATCACAGTTGAAGGAGCTGAGGAAAGTTTTGCTTTTATCATCTAAGAAATCTCTCCTGTTGCTATTTAAAAAAAAAAAAAACTTAAAAAAATTGACAAGCTGATCGGATATTCATTCTAGTGTCTTTATTCAGATTTGGTTATTCACAGAATTTTTTTTCAGAGCTTTCAATTTGCAGAACTTAAATTTTTTTGGCAAATACTAGCCTTTTTTGTTAGAAGATAAGAGTACTTTAAAATCAGCCTGAAGCAGACATCAAGAACTAGGGATTTTATCTCTAAGGCAAATTTACAAGCAACTAAAAACCTGCAGACAGAACAGGGCTATAGATTAAGAAATGTTGGGTGACTGAGAAAAGATGAACAGTGTTGACCTCTTTGTAGATCATATTTTGCACAAGTATTTCATACCTTGTCCGTGTATGTTGTTTTTTTTTTTTAGTGACTCCTGTATTTGCCAGTGTTCCCACTGACATGACAGTGGAGGTTGGCACAAATGTGCAGATCCCGTGCAGTGCTCAAGGAGAGCCGGAGCCAGTAATTACATGGAATAAGGTACTAGATATTTGTTTGGTTGTTACAGAAAGGCAAGGGCCTTTCCACCTCTTCATGACTTTATTTAAAGTGAACATTGTCAAATTATTGACTGGTGTCTCAAAACGTTACCTGATATTTGATCAGCAAACCTTCTTTAATACAGAGCACGTATATAGATACCAAACCAGAATTTTATATATATAAAAGCATGCATATATATATATGTGGTTGTGCAAAATCATTATACACACCACCTAAAATTCATAATGTAGATCTTAAAAGGCCTGTGTATTTTGGTGACAGTTCTGTGTGGACATCTTATTAATATTCATACCTTCATTGATACTATAGATATAAAGCAATAAAAAATACTGTAATCTTGACCCCTTTGACACTGTTAGGTTGACACTTCAACCAGGACATGTTTCGATAACTCTGTGGTAACTTCTCTGTGGCTTTGATATCCATTGCTGCAATATTTGTTATATCAAACTATTAGTTACAGTTGTTAGCAGAGTTAATTAAGAGTGAATTAATTAAGTAATTAGCAGAGTGAATTAATGAGTTGTTAATATTGATCTTCAATTTTCATGATTATCATCTCTTCAATTAGTGAGCATTAGAAAATGTACCTTAATGTGCCTTAAATAGCTTCTAAATGAATAGCACATGAAGAATTGATACATATAAAGCTCTTGAGATCTTTTTTAGGTTAATTTTGAGTAAAATAAAATATATATGTTCCCAAGAGGTGCCATCTTATTTTTGCGTCTTGAATTTTATGTGGTGAGGACCTACAATTATTCAAATACTTTGATTTATAATAGTGAGTACTTTTAGAAGTAAATAAATACACTGTACAATTTAGAAGGACAGGCAATGTCAATGTAACAGTGTGTGAGTTTTCTATATAAGTTGGTCTAAATCTTTTTGACTATTGGCATACAAAATAAAAATATAAAATAAAACATAAAAATAGAAAAAGAAGACAAAAATTCAGGTTTGAAAACAGAGGGTGTTTAGAAGAACTAAACATTGTGCTTTGCTGCAGGATGGAGTGCAGGTCACTGAGAGTGGAAAATTTCATGTTAGTCCAGAGGGATTTCTTACCATTCGTGATGTTGGAACAGCTGATGAAGGTCGATATGAATGTGTTGCTCGGAATACCATAGGATACTCCTCTGTTAGCATGGTGCTTAGTGTTAACGGTAAGGTGTACGAATCGGAGATATGAGCTAGATTATTAGTTTTATTCTAATTGCTTAATTTGTAAGATGCAAAAAATGTTAATCAAATGTTAAATTGTTTTTTATTCGTATTTTTCTGTATTTTTTTTTCTTCATTTAATTCAGGCAACTATGCACATATGTGAGTAAGATGGGAATATGCCAGCCAAAATGGCTCTAGGAGTTAAGATTCAAAACAAACAATGCTTTGGACTCCAATTAGTCATACTGCTTTCCTCCTGAGAGATTATTTGGACCTATTAGAATTTGCTAGTTGAATACACAGTCTAATCTTTAGGGATAACTTGACAAGAAATCCTGTGGCATCGTTAAAGGGGCACTTACAGCACTTGGTTGAAGATTAGGCTGCAACCATTGTGAAAGAGTTCAGGGAAGTCATAATGATCTTAAGAAACTAAAGGAGAAAATAGAAAGAAAAAGAGCGTATTTGAGCTTATTCTCATTCATTTGAAAGTAGTAATGGCAAACATTAGTTATCAATTATTAATACTGAATATTTGGTAATAAAGCAGCCAAAGTGGTTAAGGAAAGAATTTTATTACACAGAATGACCTTAATGCTTTTCTGATCTATGGAGTAAAACTGCTGATTTTTCAGACTCGTTTTGGTGGAAAATATTAAGGAAACTGTGTGATTTTTGTCTTTCAGTAGAAAATATGAGACAATATTTTTGTATCATTGAAAAAGGAGTATTGAGCAGTGATTTCTTTAGCATATTGGATATTGTTTCCCAGTCTTAAGTCTGATGTTCTGTATTTTGTTTACTAAATTCATAAATATTTATCAGTGATTTTCCTGATATATAGATTACTATGATATCAATCACATGGTATCAATAAAACAATGATGTTCCCTTGCTTAAGTTGCTTTTAGTAGACTATCGGTCTATGCTGTCCTCTATAAAAAATAAAGTTCAATCTGTAAAGGTGATTTCTGAGAGAAAAAATCACAGGACTGGGAATCATTCAGTGATAAAGTTTCATCTATACATATAAAGTCTGCAAACGAAAAAAAGTCGTAAAAATTGATTAATCTTAGTTACTCTGGAGATGCATAGAAAAAAGTTCTTTGTTTAAAAAAAATTACAAAAAATTAGCTAGATCTCAAATCAGCAAGAGCTCTGAAAAATGAAATCATGAATTGAACTATAACCCCAATGGAAACCAGTTTCATTTACTTAGTGCGGGTGTCAGTGCTCATTCTCGTCTGCTGAAATTAGCAAACTGCAAAACTTGTTGCTGGCTAATCTGCAGTATTTAATTATCTTATTTAATTTTCTGTAAACTGTAGCATCAATAAACCTAAAATTGGTAAAACTACCCTTGATTAATCTGCATTCAGTCTGAAACCGTAAATGATGTTTCTCCTTAAAACTGGTGGGATATCAGATACTGCTTCTCTGTGGTTGCTATAAAAATGAAGCTGTCAGAGAAGCAAGGAGGACAAGTGGACAGATTATAAGTATCTGAATAGTATTAATAATGGCGTAGCCGTAAATGCCTAAAAACTTTCATGCCGACATTTCTTTTAAACAAAGTTAATGTTTTAACACATTATGAATATTCCTAATGCACAAAAATCTTAACATTGAGAGACAGAATAAAAGCAAGTGTATAGAAGCTGGGGGGCAGGTTTTGCTGGCCATGTCTGGTAATATTTGAAAGATGCTTTTCTTTTGCCATTTTCTTCTGTCCTTTTCTGTTTTGTAAAAGTCTCTGGATTAAGTGTAAAGCAGGAGGTGTATGGATTAAGTTTTTGTAGGTTAATAATATTACCACCCCTCCAAAAAAATGGTATTGTGGGAAAGGCTTGCAGGAAACTTTAACTTTTATTAGTTACCCCTCTAAAAGGTGAACTACTGGCAGCAAATAGTCCAAACAAAAATAAAGTACAGTATAGTTAACATCTGACCAAGATTTATGATTCAGCCCACGGGTATCATTAATCAGAAAGATAGTGCTGAGAAACACATATCTAAAATGAACACCAAGATTACATCTGTCGTAGACAGCGCTTGGGAAGGTAGGCAGCCACTGGATTTTTACAGTCTGCAATGTTCCAGTGTTAAGATGGTTCACACCGCACAAGCAGTCTCTGAAACAACTAAAGCATGGGTAGCAAAGCTGTAAACAATGTTTCTCCTTAAAATACGTAGTTTTTCTGATAATGTTTCTGTACTTTTGAGGACGATTGGTAATTAGGACAGATTGGGACTGTTGCCTGTGGACAGGGTTGCCCCATTTCGAATGCTGGGAGTACGTTGCCAGCAGCCCAAGGCAGCTGGTCTCAGGGCAGAGAAAGGGGCTTCAGCTACAGCTGTAGAATCCCAGGCACTGTTTTATTTGACAGTATAGATGGTTAAGTTTAATTACCCAGGTCTAGACTCTGAAACTCATATAGACACAGGCTAAGCTGCCAGTTATGAAGGAATAATGGAATATTGCCTAGAAAAGAAAAATAAGTCATGAAAAGCTTGCAAACAATGTTTTTTATGTCAGCTGATTTCGTACATCTGCTGATTTTATTCCAGTGTATTTGCTTTGGTCTTTTTCCATACTTTAGCCTTCTTCCTGTGTTACTTCTCCAACCTAAACACATTCTGGAAATTGTTAGCTGTTGCCCCTGGATCTGGTATTTCTTGGTTTAGACTGAAAGGAAGGTTATTAGCCCTAGATACGTTGTACAAACATCCAGTTGCAACTGAGTGCTGTATAAAAAGGCAGATGAGTGGAGCTACGCATTAGTGAGTTTCCAGTATTATGCAGAGTTGTTAAAGAGATTTAAGCATGTGACTTTTAACGTAGTATTAAAAAGCTAAGTACTTTTAAAGTAGAAAACAAAGTAGTGTTCAAAATAAAGAAAACATTTATAGCCCTTTAAAATTACTGCGTGTTGCTTACTGGACTAAGCTCAGGAGAGGAGCAATGTTAATGTACTGTAGCTATTTGGGAATATATAAAATTCTGTGAGTTTTTTTGAATTTTCTTTTTCTGTGTTTTATTCATTTTTTGTGAAATCTCCTTGAATTTATGCAAGGCATGTGTTCTAAAAGGCAAACTAAGCCTGTCAGTATTTTCCGCTTGTTGTAACACATACCTGTAAACCCTTTAAATTCTTACACTGAATTCGGTACTAGTTCAGTACTAATTGAAATCAAAGGGAACACTTGCATTGATTTCTTTAGATACAGGTCAGGCTTTTGATATCAACATCTGAAAGCTGATAATGCACCACAGCACAAAAAAACGCTTAATAATAATTCATTTTTTCTTTGGTCATTTTTACTGGAAGTTGTAGGACTAACAAATGAAGACTTAAATGCTGTATGCATATATCTTCCCTTTATTTTGTTTTAGAAATATAAGCAAGCTGACTTTTAAACTTACATTAATTTCTGTTTTAAATGAATTTTGCTCTACTTTAATATGCTGTGATACAATTCCAAAACAGTTAAGGATTTTATATTTGGACAAACTAATGCTTAAAGAACAGGGGTTTACTTTGTACAACTGAAATGATGTCGTGTCTAGACTCTATTTTATAGAAGTATCTTTTTGCATGTGGCCATTTTTGCAATAACATGTGAATTCCTCTTTCTGTAGTCCCTAATGTCAGCCGAAATGGAGATCCTTTTGTACAAACATCAATTGTGGAAGCAATTGCGACCGTTGACAGAGCAATAAATTCAACACGTACGCATCTGTTTGACAGGTATCCCCTTCTTTGTTTATATTGAAAAGTCAAAATTAGTTTTGTGTATACAAAAATAATGGAACATTTACTAAGCAAGAAGCCATTTTCTTATTTAAATGACATTTTTAACATCTGGTTAGTTCTGGGAATACTAACAGTTTAACATGCAAGGATTCCTATTGTTTAAACACTCCTGTTGAGATCTCTATTCGCTGCAGCAATTATTCTGTTGAGAGAAAGTGTATTAAAAGGCTACTAAATATTTAACTGCTACTAAGTGTTTAATATTTTACTATTTCAATAAAAATACATTTTTTTCTTTGCCTTCCCTTTTGAGATGAGGAACCAAGGTAAGTGCTAATCATGTTGCTGAACATTTACATGATTTATGTGGTATTGTTATTTTGCAACTCCTGTGTACACTTACTATTTTTTTCAAATTATCTATCAGTCGTCCTCGTTCTCCAAATGATTTGCTAGCCTTATTTCGATACCCAAGGGATCCATACACTGTTGAGCAAGCAAGAGCTGGGGAAATATTTGAAAGGACATTACAGCTTATTCAAGATCATGTACAAGATGGTCTAATGGTTGACCTGAATGGAACAAGTCAGTACTCTTTCCTTATTTTTCTGTGTTGAAGTGTATCTGCCTTCTTAAGTCAGTATACTTTAAGACATGTGTTTTCAGAGTCTAGGTCCCAATTGCAGAACCGTTACATTGAAATCAATGGAGTGTTTGACTCTGCAAAACTTCACCAAATACATGTTTGCCTAATTCAGTCCTTGGTTTGCACCTTGCTACGTTACGATGTAACTCGGTTTGCTTGAGGTCTCTTGGTAGAGTGTTTTTATTTTTCCCCTTGTTGAAATATTAGGGAAAAATTCACATTCAGATTCTTCTATTGGTCAAATTTGGTATAATTGAAGTGCATAATGCACCCTGTTTATTAACTCCCTGTGTGTTAATTCATTAAGACCATTGTTTCATAGTAGAACAGACTTTACTGTTATATTTTAAAAATAAGCAGTATTTTGTTCGTGTTTCTTTAAGTAAAAGCATTTAGTGTTGGCGTGCCTTGGCAAGGAGAAAAGATGATATAACAAGGATTTGTATACTGTACAGACCAAGGTTTCTGCATGTACCACGATAGTATTCAAAGAATTATTTGCCACTAATTCTTTACGTGCATTTCAAACTAAGCTAATTGTTTCCTTTAACACTGATCTGATGTAATGAGAAGTACAGTTTTTGCTGCTTTTTATAAATAGCAAAAAAATACAAGGTTTAATATTTCTAACTTTTAGTTATTGAAGCCCACGTTCAAATTCGTGAAGTCCAGCTGGAGCATATACAACTAATGTGTGTAGATGTATGTGTGGATAGGCTTCAGGCATAGGACTGAATGAAGCATTTGGAAATAATGATAGAGTTTTCAGAGAGCTTTTGAGACTTGGGACACAGCCAAAAACTACACTGAAAATCTAGAGGAAATATTTTTACTTATTATATTCTTTTTGATGTTTATAATTGAGTATTTATTGTAACTTCCGAAAACTTTAACTCTGACCGTGAACTAGGCAAGTATTTGCAAAACCAAAAACTGCAAGCTTTGTGGAGTACTGTAACATTTGCTAGTAAAAGAAGCTTGTTTCTCATTATTAAAGCTCAGTAAATAATTTGCGATGAATAGTTTACCACAGAAAGTTATTCAAAATTCTTTGAAGGCTTGTGTGTTATAAAAGCAACCCGATTTAATTTGATTGTCTGATTAGATGCACATGCAAACATAGTGAATATAATAGTAGGAATATATGAAATCAAATCTGTGAGAATTGCTTGACTACTTTTCACTAGAATTTGTAATACTGAAGTTCAGTCACCTAAAGTTTTCCAAAAACTGCATTAAAGCATACAAATACAAATTAATGAATGCAAAATCAGGCAACTCTTTGTGATACTGGAATTTCTGTTCACAACCAGAGCTTGCTTGTAAGCCTTACAAAATCCATAGAAACCTGGCTTTTAGGGAAGGTCAAATAGTAAAACAAATCTGTTTTCATTTAAACAGCCCAATGCTCAGATTTTAATACTTGTATTTGTCCTTATTTGGCTCTATTTCAAAATGCAGAGCCCAATGAAAGGTATTATTTAGCACTATAGCACTGGGAACAGTTGAGAAACTTGACAATTTCCCATTCAGAGACTTTTTTTAATGTAAAATCTTGGAATATCCCAAGGAAAGACTATGGAGCCAAATTCTCCTCTGCAGTGCCAGACTGTATAACAAGAGGAGTGGCCACAAATTGCTGCTTGGAAGGTCCAGATTGGGTGTTAGGAAACACTTTCTCACCAGGAGGCCAGTGCAGCACTGGAACAACTCATCTAGGAAGGCTGAGGAGACTCAGTCTTTGGAGGTTTTCAAGCACACTAGACAGGGATACAGCTGACCTGATCCAGTGCTGGAGACAACCTTGCTTCAAGCAGGAGCTTGGTCAGGGTAAGAGGTTCCTTCTAATCAATATTTCTATGACTCAATGTATCATCTTCCTTGCAGTTTGAAAAAATATAGCTAATAATACGTGAATTGAGCTAGCCAGCTTCTAAGCACTTGAAGTGCTCAGGGCCCAGCCTTGTAGAAAGCAGTGCCAGACTAGTGCCTAAAATGCAAGGGGTAATTAAGGGTCTGCGAACTGGCATTTATGGCAGCCTTCACGCTGCTCAAAAATCCATTGAATTTAATCCATAGATGAGACATTGCCTCCAACGTGAACTTCTAAACAGAGAAGCTGAACCTTTTATTTTAGATTGGTAATGAAGGTCATTCCACCCGAAACATTCATAGTCGAGTTTTGCTCACAACTTGGTTTCATAAATCTGGGTGGCAACCAGGATAACCACAGCAGACAAATGTTTATGTAAAGACTGCATGCGTAAAGATCGGAAGGAAAGAACTCCATGATGAATTAAGATAATTTATAAAGGAATGTTATTATAAAGAAGATATGTTTTCTGAATGTAGTTTTAAGATTAAACTGCCCTAGTAGCCAGCATATTATATGATGTTATCAGTAATATCCTCAGAGTGTATTTTGCTGCATTACCTGCTGGCATTTAATGGTTTTGCTCAGTGGTTTATTTTTCTTTTTGCTAGTCTGGAGTATTCCATAAAATGATTTATGTATGTCTACAAGAACTGTTTGGTTTTGCCTAATGCAAGCACGAGGTCTCTAGTATCTTTGCTTTGACTTGTAAACCACTCAGAGTACAGGGAGACTGAGGCTGAGAAAACATAGATCCCCTGCGTGAGCACAGGTCCTGTCCCAGCTGAGCAGCTATGAGCAGTCCAGTCCCTTTCAAGGCAAAGACAGAGGGGCTTTAGGTGGTTTGTTTGAAACTTCCCTGCATTGTAGAAATTGGCAAAGAGCCAATGTGCTTAGCACAAATTTGTGTGTTGAATGTAGATGGAGGTTGGTGTCTTTGCAGGCATGCCGGGATGGAGCTCAGGACTAAAAAGAACATTTCCCTACTGTGTGCCTGCACGCACCTCTTGCAAAACTGCATTCTGTTCATATTCTTGAGTGATTACCATCATGATGGGAACCCCGTGAGCCTTTAGGAACACAGTACCACCGTACACTCACCGTTGCCTTTTTTTCCTTCTGCCTTTATTCTGCTTGTTTGGTTTTACTCCTGACTGCAAGTTCTCCATATCAAGAACCATGGTGGTGTATGATGGCTCCTAGTAAGCTAAAAGTACATTTACACTGCCAAATACTCTACCTCTTGGGCTCTCTCCTGGATGCTGGAACCTTGCTCACCCACACTTTATATCCATTAATCACTCAAGGTGTGCCAGTGCTTTGGATCCACAGGGCCCACTTGAGGCGAATCTCCCAGTTGTCTGCACTTACCGTGCTTTGGTGTGAGTTGTAGTATGATCTTGAACAGTGAGGATTCTTTTCAAACTAAGTGAAAAATGTGGTCCAAGGCCACGTTCAGTCCAGGAGAACAAAGCAAAGCTTTTCTGAGGGAAACCTGCTCCTATTGCACAATGGATACAGTAGGGATGTCTTTCTCAGCATCAAAAATTTCACTCTACAGACACATTTCTGTTGGCCTACACAAGTAGATAATGTAGATATAGCCCAGATTAATGACTTTTTTACCTGAAATGAAGCCCAAGTGTTTCTAAGAAAAAAATCACTTTTAGAATGACTCCTAATAGGCAGCATGGACAAGGCGCAGCCTGACTGCTCTGGTATTTGCAGTCACCCAACACCATACTGGGAAGCCTTATGGTCTTCAATCCTTCCACATGCTGTCATACCACAGCAGAGGACATGCAACACATAGCCTTAGTTTGAAGTTATAAAACATAATTCTAGTGGATCACAGTATGTATTTTGTATACATTATTTTTCTATGAACTGAGAAAAAAAATGCAGGAGAATGAGAAGTATGTTGTAGTCCCAGAGGTGAATGGTGTAGATTGCAGAGGAAACCTGTGTCAAGTATTATGCAATCACCAGTTTTCTTTAGAAACTAGTCCTGAGTAATGTGAATGTGAGTTAATCCATACCACTTGTCCTAGAGATCATTCTTCTGTTTAGCTATGTTGCCTGTGCTTATTTTCTTTTGTGGTTTTTGTTGAATTTTTTTTCCTAAAATTCTGCAACTTTTGCTGTAATAAGGCAGAACAAAATAGTAATGTTCAGTGAATTATCAAGTCTCAAAAGATAATCTTGGAATATGTGTAAATGTTACTGAGTTTTCAAAAATGCTTTTACTGACATGGGGATAAGTTTCCCATTTGTGTCAATATGAGGCTTTCATTTCTGAAAATCTCTCTGCTTTCTTAAGTGACCAAATAAGTAATGAGTTCCTTTTGTGAACATTTTGTAAAAGTTGTACTTGAATTAGCATTTTACAAAGTTCCATCCTGACTTAATTGTGGTTGTTGCTCAAATGGCCTTATGCCCTTACATATATAAGTGATTATTATTGTTCTCGTTAAGCAATAGAGATATTTAATCTGGTGGAAAATGCAATAAAATAAAATAACATTTCAAAGCAATTCATGATCTGTGGGGACCATGAGTCTATGAAGTCTTTGATTTTTCTTCCTGTCTCTCTTCTGGTTTCAGGTTATCACTATAACGACCTTGTATCCCCACAGTACTTGAATCTGATAGCTAATCTCTCAGGCTGCACAGCCCATCGACGAGTGAACAACTGCTCAGATATGTGCTTCCACCAAAAGTACAGGACACACGATGGAACATGCAACAACCTTCAGCATCCCATGTGGGGTGCTTCTCTGACAGCCTTTGAACGTCTCTTAAAGTCAGTCTATGAAAATGGATTTAATTTGCCTCGCGGAATTGAACCCAAGAGGCTCTCCAATGGGTACGCACTCCCAATGCCTCGCTTGGTTTCAACTACTCTGATTGGAACGGAAACCATAACTCCCGATGACCAGTACACTCACATGCTCATGCAGTGGGGTCAGTTTCTTGACCATGACCTTGACCTCACCGTGGCTGCCCTAAGTGAGGCCAGGTTTTCGGATGGTCAGCATTGCAGTTCAGTTTGTACAAATGATCCTCCATGCTTTTCGATCATGATACCACCAAATGATCCCAGAGTTCGAAATGGTGCACGCTGCATGTTTTTTGTACGCTCCAGTCCGGTTTGTGGAAGTGGGATGACATCTCTCCTAATGAATTCTGTGTACCCACGAGAACAGATCAACCAGCTGACTTCATATATCGATGCATCCAATGTGTATGGCAGTTCAGACCATGAAGCACTAGAAATCAGAGACTTGGCAAGTCAAAGGGGTCTTCTGAGACAGGGCATCGTACAGAGATCTGGCAAGCCACTTCTTCCATTTGCTACTGGCCCACCAACAGAATGTATGAGAGATGAAAATGAGAGCCCAATTCCCTGCTTTTTAGCTGGTGATCAGCGTTCTAACGAACAGCTGGGGCTTACCAGCATCCACACGCTGTGGTTTAGAGAACACAACAGAATTGCCACAGAGCTACTGAAACTCAATCCACACTGGGATGGTGACACAATATATCATGAAACACGCAAAATTGTTGGTGCAGAAATGCAACACATAACATTTAGCCACTGGCTACCTAAGATCTTTGGAGAGGTAGGCATGAAGATGCTTGGCGAATATAAGGGTTATGATCCCAGTGTTAATTCTGGCATAACTAATGAGTTTGCAACTGCCGCTTTTAGGTTTGGTCATACACTCATTAATCCTTTTCTGTATCGACTGGATGAAAACTTTGAACCTATTCCACAAGGCCATCTACCTCTTCATAAGGCATTCTTCTCTCCATTTCGGATTGTAAATGAAGGAGGCATTGATCCACTTCTAAGGGGATTGTTTGGTGTTGCTGGTAAGATGCGTGTCCCATCACAATTACTCAATACAGAATTAACTGAAAGACTCTTCTCCATGGCACGTACTGTGGCTTTAGATCTGGCAGCTATGAATATTCAGAGAGGCAGAGATCATGGAATTCCTCCCTACCATGATTTTAGAGTTTACTGTAATCTTTCTTCAGCTCAGACTTTTGAAGATCTGAAAAATGAAATTAAGAATCCTGAAATCAGGGAGAAACTTAGCAGGTGAGCCTGAGGTGAAGAAAAACAATCAATTATCTTAACGTGCATGCAAAATTAGTAACTAAATGTCTTATCTAGAAGAAAACATTTGTTAAGAAGGGGTAAAGGGATTTTTTAAGAAACTTCCATCCGTTCCAGGAAATAGGTTTGGACAATTCCCACATGCAGATAATTTCTCCACTTCTACGTCTCTGTGAACAAAAAGAAGTTAATATAACTGTATGTGTGCATGAAATTATTAGCTTGAAATGTCTCATTTTATAAATGCTGTTAAACATGGATGTTATTTTAATGTAAGGTCATATTTAATGCCAGTCTCATGCGAGTATTTACGTGTTCAGTTCCATCGATTCCATGCACTAAACCAAACAGGAATATCGTTCACTGTATTTTCATGTGGACATCCTTCACTACCAGAAATCTGTTCTTCTTTAGGGCATCAGTGTTTGAAAATAAGTCTTCAGCTACCTGCCACCCCTAGCTTATCCACACAAAGTCAAAGACAGAGAATTATTCTCAGCTACAGTAAAAGAAAAAGCATGCAGAGGGGCAGGAAGTAGAAGCTATTGAAAAAGAAGCAGTTCTAAGAAATTGGAAGAAAGCCACTAGGAGAAAGGAAATTGTGGTCTAGACTTGCAGACCCCCATGATGTTACTCACATATACAACTTACATTGCAGGATTTCTTGCATATCCACCCGCAGGTTGTTCACAAAGTATGTAGCAATGTCACTGTCACTGTCATTTTTACAGTGAGTTGTTCAGATCTCTTTCCCTTAGTTTTACCACATACTGGTAAAGTATAATATTTGATATTGAATATTTGTGGTTTTCTCGTTATAGGTTGTATGGTTCCCCACTGAACATAGACCTATTTCCTGCTCTAATGGTAGAAGACTTAGTTCCAGGGAGCCGACTGGGGCCAACTTTAATGTGTCTGTTAAGCACACAGTTTAGACGCATTCGGCATGGAGACAGGTAAATTGAAATACCATGGAAACCAAAAGTAATTTTAAATTGAGGATGCTTAGTAACAGTTGCAATGTCTTGTTTTCAAATCAAGCTGCATTTTATTTTCATTTATGATTCTAATATATAATTGAAAAGATGAATAATATGTATTTAAAACATACTTACAAGCTATGATTATTTTTTAAATCTGTTACTTTTTATGGTGAGTGTGTCATACTCAGCTCCACAGCCAGCACAAACAACAGAAGATTCCTTTTACCAGTTATTCAAGTCACTTACCTTTCTGAAAAATGGATGTTACTAGTCTCCTGTCATTGGTTTTTAATCATTTTATTGGCAAAGAGTTGTGGCGATTGAGACACTTCCATTATCTCTGTTACTTAAATGTAGGTTAGAAAAGTAGCACGCTGTGTATATAACCCCTGTACATATTTCAGTACAAACAGTCTGTGCACCAAGAGTGTTAAAAGCAGGCAGACTATCCCAAAGAACACAATTTGATAACTGTTCTTAAATTACTTTAAATGAACATTGTAAGCAATTTCTCATTTTCAAATTCTCTACAGAACCTGAAATAAGAAAACGGTCATTGCTGTTCTTAGAGCAGTCAGATCTTTTGCATGCTTTCCGCACACTCGTTTGGAATCTGAAAATCAACATTTCCCTCATTTGAACAGAATTTGTGGCACCTAGAATCCTGGTTTTTGCATGGTGTGACAGTACAAAGACTTATGCTGATTAGTCTCATCCTAGTGAAAGGGAAACAGAGGAAGAATTAGGAAATTAGATTTGATTCACTTTATCTGATGTGATTTGCTTTATGTAAGTTATAAAATTGCGACTTAGGATAGTATAAAGGCTTTTTTATTCCTGTAGACAGTAACACAAGCCTTTTTGTATGCTTTTTTTGCAAACAACTTTCTCATATCAAATCTGTTTAAACATCTGGGGTGCATCAAGAAGAGTGTGGCCAGCAGGACGAGGGAGGTTCTCCTTTCCCTCTACACTGCCCTGGTGAGGCCTCATCTGGAGTACTGTGTCCAGTTCTGGGCTCCCCAGTTCAAGAAAGATGAAGAGCTACTGGAGAGAGTCCAGCGGAGGGCTACAAGGATGATGAGGGGACTGGAGCATCTCCCCTACGAGGGGAGGCTGAGGGAGCTGGGCTTGTTCAGCCTGAAGAAGAGAAGGCTGTGAGGGGACCTAATAAATGCTTATAAATATCTGAAGGGTGGGTGTCAGGAGGATGGGGACAAGCTCTTTTCAGTGGTGCCCAGTGACAGGACAAGGGGCAATGGGCACAAACTGAGGCACAGGAAGTTCCGTCTGAACATGAGGAAGAACTTCTTCCCTCTGAGGGTGACGGAGCACTGGAACAGGCTGCCCAGGGAGGTTGTGGAGTCTCCTTCTCTGGAGATATTCAAGACCCGCCTGGACGTGGTCCTGTGCAGCCTGCTGTAGGTGACCCTGCTTCAGCAGGAGGGTTGGACTAGATGACCCACAGAGGTCCCTTCCAACCCCTACCATTCTGTGATTCTGTGATTAAGCTGTGAAACATAAACCTCTCATGCCTGGAGGCAGAGGGAGTAAAAGGAGAAATATATGCAGTATGAGCTCCAGATTGCTGGTGACAGGTACCTGTTTGTGTCACAACAGGGTAATGATACTGCTTTTCTGTGTGTCTTTGTTTGCATTTTTCCAGCAAAAGCCACCCCCCCCCAATATTTAGAAAAACATTGAATATTTAGGAAATGGGATTCTGCTGTCCAAAGAGTACACATGTTTTGAAGAAATGTGCCAGCAAATAGTAAAATATTATTAGGTACAATGAAAACAACTCTCATTTCTTTGAAAAGCCTTTTCAATGGGCAGAGGATCAAAGCTGCCAGCCCCATGCAAAACAAATGTGCCTGTGCAGGGAAAAGGAGTGATGTTTGAAGGGAGCCTAATTTCATGTCAAGATGGAAATTTCAGAATGTTTTTCTGGTCCCAGTACTTGGAAATACATTGGCCACTGTCCAATCCCTTATGAAAACGATACAATAAGTAGGTTAAATAAAATTTGTTGACCATTCTGCTAAGATCAATATAAAACTGTTACTAATTTTTTGTAAAGTTTAAAGATACTCCTACTTATTTTTGGTTGAAATAGGTAGAAAAAACTATCAATATAGAATTAGAACTTTACAGTTTTGTGAGATGTAAACAATATCACAGTGAGCAATTCTTATATGTTAGAGTAGCACAAAAAGTTTTCAAATCCTGGACACTAACATAAAACACTTCCGTTTACAAGGGCTGGCTTGCTTTTCGTAGTAATGTATTATCTATATTTTTTATTGATAACAGGCTTTTAGCCCTTCATGTATCCAAAATAAATTATTTGAAACCACAGTAGTTCCTCCTTGAATATAATGGATTAACTGAGCATATATTAAGAAGTCCCTCAGCTAGTATAGTCGTTAAAATAGTTTTACAGAAAAAAATTTCCTTAGTAAATTAAATAATCTCGCTTATCTTGATAATAAATTTAGATACAGATTAACCATTCTTATAATCCCAGCAATTCTATAAAAATTTTTTCAAACCTATAGGGAAGTTGCCTGCAGAAAGAAATATATGGCAATTTAAGCCTCTACCTTAAAAGAACCCAAAACTTGGTAGTCTAGTGCCATTTTAGATGTCCAAATATACCCAAGACATTGAAATGCGATTAGAAGAGATGTCAAAGGACTTGTTGAAGACTTGGGTGCTCTTAGTGTCAGGAGGACACCAAGTAGGGCTGAAGTAACACCAAGCACTTCTATTTTAGGATCTGGATCACTACCTCAGATACAATGTAAATTTGAGAACAGGACTTATGGAATTATTAATTTCATTCTGAATACAGTATTGCAATATCTCTGGGAAACTGCATGTTTTGTTTTTTCAGTAGCAAACTTTCTGCGAAATTACAGGTTATGGTATGAGAACCCGGGTGTGTTCACGCCTGCTCAGCTGACTCAGATCAAGCAGACATCTCTTGCCAGAGTTTTGTGTGACAACGGTGACAACATAACCAGGGTACAACATGATGTCTTTAAGGTGGCTGAATTCCCACATGGATATAGTAGCTGTGAAGATATTCCTAAATTGGACCTCAGGATGTGGCAAGATTGCTGTGAAGGTCTGTATGCAGGTGGATTTGGGTGTATTAATGTGCACTTTGTTTAGTGTCTGTGCCTTTTATTATAGGAGGATATTTGACTGTTGTTCGGTTTTTGTTAAGATGTTACAAACTCAGATCTGGACCACAGCATTACTATTTAATTTTCCAATAGAAGAAGAAGAGTGAGAATGATTCTTATTTATTGAAGTGTCTTCCTTGAGATGTTGTCTGCTCATCTGACTGTACCAAAGGTTGGATTCTGTCTCATTACAGATCAGCTGTGATACTGAACAATTTGTTTGTGATAAACTTTTTGTCTTCATTAATTGCAAGGCTTTGAAGGGGAGAGGTAGAATAATGTTCCTTGCTTATTAATAAGGGAATAAGGTATAAAGCGTTTGTCACAACCCTTGTTAAGTGAGCAATCATTCCATATTTTATGTGAAATAGACACATTCTAAACATAGCATAGATTTCAGAATTGCACGGTATAGATAACTGTTTTCCTGTTTTCTTCCTGTTGTGGATAAACATTCTTGTTCACTACCATCTCCTTCAAAAGTTAGGACAGTGTTGTGATTTGTTTTTCTTCAGAAGTAAGCTTTTTTCCTCCAGAAACATGGTTCACTTAGCTACATGAAGCACAGACACTGAGAATCCCATGCTGCTTGGTAGCCTGTATGATGGCTCTTAGCTCACATACAGATTTTCCACATGGCCTGTCTTTAGCCAAAATCACATCAGACTTCACTGTGTCTGTGACATACTCAGAAGATTCTTCCCAAGAGAATCTTCTGGATCACACAGATTTGCAGTATGATTTTCAGTAGTATCAGCAAAATACTTCGTAGGACAATGACCTCTCTTCATTCAGACCTCCTCGACAGTGCTGTTATTTGACAAAACTCAAATGACAAGCCCTGGCTGAAAAAGTATATGCAGGAATTTTGGGAAGTTCTCTGTGGAACTCTGATTATCTAGAAATTGCTGTCAAACAAATTGCTAACTGGGAAAAACTTGCTCATTTTAGAGAGTATAATGGTACTATCAGTTGACGGTTATTAGACTCTTATGATTTACCTAGTAAGAACCGAGCCTCTAATACCAGTATCTTACTGATGTGCTGATGAAAGATATCTGGATCTGAGTTCTTAATTTCTTCTACTGCTGATTCTCTTGAGTTTGCTACCGCTGAGTAGGCTATTCAATATTCTGTCAAAAGATATGCGTGAATAGAGAAGCAGTGGATTCTGTTTCTGAGAGAGACCACACTCTTGCCCTAGTGTCTGTTTAACTTTTTTGGTAAGATAAAATTGTCCCCAATGACAGAGTCCTTTGGTGATATAGCTCAGAATTTAAGGCTGTAGGTGAGCTGTGAACCGATGGAGGATGTTCCTTCAAGCTGGTATGGATACAGTAAATGTTGAGGAATGGGTCCAACTAGTATGACTTCACTGTGAGAATAAACTCGGGTATCATTAAAAATGAAAAAAGTAGACAGAGATTTACTGTGCAAAGATATTGCACAATTTATCTTTAAAACTGGCTACTGTATTGTCTTCTCCAGTAAACAACTCTTTAAATAATAAATCACTGTCCAAGAATATCCTTCCTTTGAAGACTTGGCTCGAAATGTCAGTTATCTATGTGAGACTAGGAGAAATAAATACTTGAAATTTCAATGAAATCTTAATAGTTTCCCCCAGATATCATTTCATTCAGGTCTTACCCTAATTTTTACCAAGTCTTTTTTTTTTAGGTTGTTCAGATTCTTTAAATGATATATTTACCAGGTTTGCCATTGTCAAATAGATTATAAGAGCTTATAAAACTCTAGATGTGGTTGACACATTGTAATTTTAATTCAAAGTCTTCCCACATCTCTTCAAAATAACCCTGACATATGCCAGAAGTACTGAGAGAAAATCAGTTATCACTCTTCAAATGCTTTACCGTAAGCCAATAAATCATATTCTACCAGTTCAGGCTAAGTTCACCTTGCCATGGTTCGTGCAGCTTGGCAGGCAGTTTCACAAACACATTGATTATATCGATTTGGAAAGATTGGAAAGATTGCTACGTTATCACTGAGCCTTCTAGAGCAGATGTAACAGCCTAGCTTCTACTTTCATTCAAGAATGTTACTACCAGAGACTACTACTGGATGCAGTACAGTTAGACAACTGCCAACCAAAAGAAAGTGTAAATAATTAAGGTTCTTTAAAAAAATTGCCTATCTGTATCCCCTTCTTCTGAACTCTTTTGAAATCTGTGCAGAGATTAATGAAGAGTAAATGAAGTATGCATGGCTTGAACTGCTTTCTTGCATGGATGTGATGTTTTCTGTGGGAATCCAAGGTTAAGCAATTAATGTAAAAAATATCTCTCATTCTGTGGCACTAGAGACTCACCAGTACTCTGAAGTGGAGGACATGCACAGCATATATTCAGGAACAGCATCTACTTTAAGTTAAATAAATTTACTTTAAATAGTTTGTTTGCTCCTTCAAATTTATATTTGTTGTTAGTGTATTTAGAAAAAAAATACTATTCTCCACATTTAAAATGCTTCTGATTATTTTATGATTTAAGTCCTCCTAAGTTAAAATTTAGAATGCAGAATACTGTTCGTTTCACTTTATGGAAGTTTAATAAGTGATCCACAGGCTCAGCTGTTTCAGCTTTGTGAAAAAACACATCTGTTTTTGTTATCCTTCCTGTTTTGTTCAAGTCAAAATACTTTTCCATATGAAGAACAGAACAACTTCTTAGGTACAAAAAGCTAGTTCTTAAATACTAGCTTTACGCAAGAAATATATTTCTTATAAAGCATAGCGTTATTCCTTTCTACAATAACAATATCAGATTACCTTTAGATTTCATTTCACCCATAATCCAGGATGAAGCAGTTAATGACCTGCTATGCCACCTGGACACTTACAAGTCTGTAAGGCCAGATGGGATCCACCCAGCAGTGCTGAGGGAGCTAGTGGAGGAGCTGGCCAAGACACTCTCCATCATCTGTCAGCTGTCCTGCCTAACAGGGGAGGTCCCAGGTGACTGGAGGATAGCCATTGTA
Organism: Opisthocomus hoazin; assembly: GCF_030867145.1. Taxonomy (NCBI): domain Eukaryota; kingdom Metazoa; phylum Chordata; class Aves; order Opisthocomiformes; family Opisthocomidae; genus Opisthocomus; species Opisthocomus hoazin. Next base: position 111,012,833 of record NC_134415.1, on the reverse strand, counting down.
ACACCCATCTAGAAGAAGGGCCAGAAGGAGGGTCCTGGGAACTACAGGCCTGTCAGCCTGACCTCAGTGCCAGGCAAGATTAAGGAGCGATTCATCGGCATGTGAAGGACAACCAGGGGATCAGGCCTAACCAGTATGGGTTTGTGAAAGGCAGGTCCTACTTGACCAACCTGATCTCCTTCTATGACCAAGTGACCCGCCTAGTGGATGAGGGAAGTGCTGTGGATGTTGTCTACCTGGACCTTAGTAAAGCCTTTGACACTGTTCCCCACAGCATCCTCCTGGAGAAACTAGCTGCCCATGGTTTGGATGGGTATACTCTTCACTGGATAAAGAACAGGCTGAATGGCTGGGTGCAGAGAGTGGTGATGAATGGAGGTAAATCCAGCTAGTGGCCAGTCATGAGTGGTGTTCCCCAGGGCTCAGTTTTGGGTCCAGTCTTGTTTAACATCTTAATCAATAATCTGGATGAGAGAGGATTGAGTGCTCCCTCAGTAAGTTTGCAGATGACAGCAATCTGGGTGAGAGTGTCAATCTGCTTAAGGGTAGGAAGGCTCTACAGAAGGATCTGGACAGGCTGGATCGATGGGCCAAGGCCAACTGTGTGAGGTTCAACAAGGCCAGATGCCGGGTCCTGCACTTGGGTCACAACCACCCCATGCAACGCTACAGGCCTGGGGGAGAGTGTCTGGAAAGCTGCCCACCAGAAAAGGACTTTGGGGTGTTGGTCGACAGCCGGCTGAACATGAGCCAGCAGTGTGCCCAGGTGGCCAATAAAACCAAAGGCATCCTGGCTTGTATCAGGAATAGTGTGGCCAGCAGGAGTAGGGAGGTGATCGTGCCCCTGTACTTGGCACTGGTGAGGCCGCACCTGGAGTTCTGTGTTAAGTTTTGGGCCCCTCACTACAAGAAAAACATTGAGGTGCTGGAGAGTGTCCAGAGAAAGGGTAATGAGGCTGGTGAGGGGTCTACAGAACAAGTCTTAGGAGGAGCAGCTGAGGGAACTGGGGTTGTTTAGTCTGGAGGAAGCTGAGAGGAGACCTTATTGCTCTCTACAACTACCTGAAAAGAGGTTGTAGTGAGGCAGGTGTTGGTCTCTTCTCCCAAGTAACTAGCAATAGAATGAGAGTCAATGGCCTCAGGTTGCATCAGGGGAGGTTTAGATTGGATATTAAGAAAATTTTCTTTACTGAAAGAGTGGTCAGACGTTGGAACAGTCAATTCCATGATTACTCTTGCTGACTTTATATCTCAGTTCTGAACCCAAAACACAGAAATTATAAAATTCTCTTTCCTCAAATATAAGCATACTGTTATGGATAAGCCAAATGATTTTTGTGAGATGAAGAAGGAGAAAAAAAAGACTAGAAATTAGGTGCAAAGATATATTGACTCAAATGGAAACATGGCTTTGCTCCAAATAGGTGAATTTGAAATGTTTTCTGTTGTGAATCTTTAAAAGTTTCACACTTCTTTTTGTAAACCAAAATAAAACATTTCTTTATGCTTTTGTTTTATGTCAAACAATGTGAAGTGATTCAGACAAGACGCAAGTCATCTTCATGAGCCTAAACTGATTTAGGAAGACAATTTTTCTTAACTGGTTCTCAGTTAGCAACCAAGATGTCTCCTGCATCGGAAATTGTTCTTTTTGGTTTAATTCAGGAAAACAGCCTTATACAAATTATGATTAAACATGTTTAAATCCACTAAAATTTATTAGAAGAGTTAAGACACGTTCTTAATCTGAGTGCATTTATACATGGTCCTCCAGTATTATATTTACAAATTCCTGCATTTTACGACAAGACCAACAGTTATGCCATCTGATGCTAATGTACTGATCACATTAATCTCTTTGATGGTAACATTGCTTCCAGAAAACCATCGACTATTTGTTTTAACGATTGTGCTTTATTCCAAGTTAAAAATTGTCTGACTTTCACTTACAGTGTTGTATCTTATTATGCACTTCTTGTTGTGCCCTTTCACCATCAATGAAAGTGCTGAGCAACACTGGGCTATGCAGTAAATGCTGTGGAAGACTTAAATGTTTTAAAGTGTTGACAGCAGTCTCAGTGTGAGACTGCAAGATCTTTTGTGACAAGGAAAATGGAAATTCTTTACCAAGAACTCCTCAAAATACCAAAATGGTGCAATTTATGCCTGAACATAACTTTCTTTTTACAAGGTTCTTGTGGTTTGCTTCTGTTGTGTCATGTTTATTTTTGCTTTCTACATTCAAGTGTATCTTTTTACATTTAAATTTACATTTAAAGACAGTGTCTATTAGCTTAATAACAATTCAGACAATGCCAAGCTGCTAAAAGAAAGTTCCATGGTCTAATTTTAAGGCTCACATCCTTTTTTCTTTGAATAGTAGCACATTTAATGTAGTCCAGCATTTCTGTATGATTACAAATGTTATTGAGAACAACAGTACTTTTATTTATATTGCGTCCAAAAGAAGAATATTTTATCTTTTTCAGGTATCCATGATCAGTAAAATACAGTTCTAATTCATAAACTTAAGATCAGGAGATCTTCATCTATTATAGAGTCACAGAATAGTTTGGGATGAAGGGGACCTTGCAGACCATCTAGTTCCAACCCCCCTGCCATGGGCAGGGACACATTCCACTAGACCAGGGGGCTCAAAGCCCCATCCAACCTGGCCTTGAATGCTTCCAGGGAGGGGGCAGCCACAATTTATCAGGGCAACCTGTTCCAGTGCCTCACCACCCTCATCATAAAGAATTTCTTCCTTGTATCTAATCTAAATCTACCCTCTTTCAGTTTCAAGCCATTACCCTTTGTCCTATCCCTACATGCCCTTGTGCAAAGCCCCTCTCCAGCTTTCCTGTAGGCCTACTTCAGGTACTGGAAGGCTGCTATAAGGTCTCCCCAAAGCCTTCTCTTCTCCAGGCTGATCAACCCCAACTCTCTCAGCCTTTCCTCACAGCAGAGGTGCTCCAGCCCTCTGATCATTTTTGTGACCCTCCTCTGGACCCTCTCCAACAGATCAATGTCTTTCCTGTACTGAGAGCTCCAGAGCTGGACACAGGACTCCAGGTAGCGTCTCGCCAGAGTGGAGTAGAGGGGCAGAATCACCTCCCTCGACCTGCTGGCTATGCTTCTTTTAATGCAGTCCAGGATACAGTTGGCCTTCTGGGCTGTGAATGCACAGTGCCAGGTCATGTTGAGCTTCTCAACAACCAGCACCCCCAAGTCCTTCTCCTCAGGGCTGCTCTTAATCCATCCGTTCTCTGCCCAGCCTGTATTTGTGCTTGGGATTGCCCTGACCAATGTGCAGGACCTTGCACTTGACCTTGTTGAACTTCATGAGGTTCACACAGGCCCACCTCTCCAGCCTGTCGAGGTCGCTTTGGATGGTGTCCTTTCTCTCCAGCGTGTCAACTGCACCATACAGCTTGGTGTTGTTGGAAAACTTGCTGAGGGTGCACTCAGTCCCACTGTCTGTCACCGACAAATATTGACCCCTGAGGAATGCCACTTGTAACTTGTCCCCACTTTGACACTGAGCCATTGACCGCAACTCTTTGATTGCGACCATCCAGCCAATTCCTTATCCACCAAGTGGTCCCTTCATCAGATCCATGTCTCTTCAATTTAGAGACAAGGATGTCACGTGGGACAGTGTCAAATGCTTTGCACAAGGCCAAATAGATGATGTCGGTTGCTCTTCCCTTATTCACCAATCCAGTGACCCCATTGTAGAAGGCCACCAAATTTGTCAGGCATGATTTGCGTTTAGTGAAGCCGTGTTGGCTGTTCACCAATTACCTCCTTACTTTCCACATGCCTTAGCATAGTTTCCAGGAGGATCTGCTCCATGATCTTGCTGGGCACAGAAGTGAAACTGACTGGCCTGTGGTTGCCCGGGTCTTCCTTTTTACCCTTTCTAAAAATGGGGTTTGTGTTTCCCCTTTTATCTCTTGACAGTGCTTTGTCTTTGCTACCAGGCGTCTCATGCCAGTAGTTGCCATCCCTAGTGAAAAGTGACAGGGAAGCAATAGGCTGTCATTTGTTGCATTTAAACCTAAGTTCTAAATGAGTCCCCAAAGCTAAGAGCTCAGCCTCTTGAAGTCATGCTGCAGGCAGCAGAGAGATGTCTCTGGAGGACAGTTCAGGCTGCTTCCTGTGTCTCTGTCTATTGACTGTAAAGGAAACGTGGGTGGAAAGCATCCTAGTGGAGGTGTCTCGGTGATTTCTGCAAAACTAGACAGTCAGAGCCTTTCCTTTTCTGTGGAGTGTTAGTGCCTTTCTAAGACACTGATACCTTTGCAGTCTAATGGGCAGATCAGTTCTTAAGGTCCTTACTTTTCAAACATCAAAATTTCCATGGATTTTCAGTCTGTCTGAAATTGTTTTTTCTCACTGATCTTTGATTTTTGTATTCCAAAAGGTGTATATTTTTAATATTCAAATTTTTCTAAATAGTCCTGTTCAATTTTTCTGCTGGGCAGGTTGGATCTGCTTTGGTTTGGTGCTAAGAACCTAATAGTTCTCCTTTATCATCCTGTGAACTGTCCAAAACCTGTACAGATCATGAAGACAGGACATGTTTTTAGGCTATCACTACACATATATTAACAATTTATATAGCTGTGTTCTGTAAATTATCTAGATATTTGCTTTCCCAGTGATCTGAACCTTCTAGTTTTGGTAGCATCAGTCTCTGACCTTCAACGTCCACTACAGAGAACATCTTTATTATTAGAATTCTGGACCGTGTCAGCTGGGAGGTGACAGTCTGGATTGTCACTGTATCTACTACCTTCTATGCCATTATTTTTGTCCAGATGTTTAAATAATTTTTATGCAAAATGCATCTGTTCCAATCTGAGCAGATTACTGTTGGGTTTTAGACCAACATACTACATTTTTTGCTGCTATTTAGTTTATCATTTGTTAGAAAGTCTTATTCAACAGAAGAAATTAAGAGGTGCAGTGTAATGTGAAGGGATGTAGCCTTATTTAGCAATAACAAAACCAGCTATTTTGAGTTAGGACTTCGTTGGGGGTGAAAAGTCTTTTTCCTATGTTGTGTAAATTTTAAGTAGCTGCTTTGTGAAAACATCTACTCAAAGAAATGTTTTGGCATTTCAGACATTTTCAGTGTTTGTCCTCCATTTTACTGCTCCCACTGGCACAACTGGGAGTTCTTAGATACGTACAAATGCTTGCAGTAACAGCAACTTAATTAACTACATTAAATCTCAGAAAAGTGAAGTATAATCAAATAAAAACAATAGTTAAATTATATGTGCTTTTCTTCACATTCCCTTAGGCTCTTAAGTAGTTAATTCTCCTTGCCCAGCTTTTGAGAGATTGTTGACTGGGAATTCGGAGTGCTCAGTACTCCAGGTTTTTTTCTATCCATTTTACATTATAGGTGCATTTTAAATCCTTGTGGGAAATAGAATCATAGAATCATTTAGATAGGAAAAGACATTTAAAATCATGGAGTCCAACCGTAAACCTACCACTGCCAAGTCCCACTAAACCAAGTCCCGAAGTGCCACATCTGCAGGGCTTTTAAATACCTCCAGGGATGGTGATTCAACCACTTCCCTGGGCAGCCTGTGCCAATGCTTCAGGGAAGAATTTTTTCCTAATATCCAATCTAAACCTTCCCTGGTGCAAATTGAGGCTGTTTCCTGTCATCCTACCACTTGCTACTTGGGAGACCAACACCTGACTCACTACGGCCTCCTCTGAGGTAGTTGTAGAGAGCAATAATGTCTCCCCTCAGCCTCCTCTTGTCCAGACTAAGCAGCCCCAGTTCCCTCAGCTGCTCCTCCTAAGACTTGTTCTGTAGACCCCTCACCAGCCTCGTTGCCCTTCTCTGGACACGCTCCAGTACCTCAATGTCCTTCTTGTAGTGAGGGGCCCAAAACTGAACACAGGACTCCAGGTGCGGCCTCACCAGTGCTGAGTACAGGGGCATGATCCGTTCCCTACTCCTGCTGGCCACACTATTCCTGATACAAGCCAGGATGTCGTTGGCCTTCTTGGCCACCTGGGCACACTGCTGGCTCAGGTCAGCTGGCTGTTGACCACCATCCACAGGTCTTTTTCTGGTGGGCAGCTTTCCAGCCGCTCTCCCCCAAGCCTGTAGTGTTGCATGGGGTTGTTGTGGTCCAAGTGGAGGGCCCGGCACTTAGGGGATATTCTGAAGAGGTGAACATGGTTGCAGTATACAAATGGATTATCTTGACTCTTGCAGTGTAACAATATCTAGATTCTAGAAGAAAATGTCATCCATAGAGAAAAAGAATTAGGTTGCTCTTCAACATTCAGTTTTTGTGCAGAAAATCAATTGGACTGGATGTAACTAACTTGGGGAAATTTTAGGTAGGCTAAAAATCCAGAAGTTTAGGCTCATTTTTCTGATTTAACACATCTGTTAAGGTATTCTTCACTTTAAAAAAAGATATAAACTTCTCAGTTTAGGCTTTCTGAAGGTGAGAGTGGAGCATTCCATCTTGCACCTCTTAGCAGTGACAATCCTGTTCCTTGTACCTGAAACTGAAACAAAGAACCAGAGTGGTTCAATGGGCAAGTTGAGTTATTTGAGTCTTTAAAAACTACAGAAATGTCAGGCCTGTGTGCTTGAAGGTGCCACTGAACATATGGTTCTCATATTTACCAGTCTAAGGTGATAAAACCTTCACAGGATTTCAGACCTTTGTTTCTAAAAAACAGCCTAGGAATAAAAAAAACAATGGGCCATTGTGCTATTACACAGACACAAAAAAATCTATATTATGTGAGATGACCTTAGCAGTTACTAAAGAAAGGAAGATAGCAGAAACCTTTCACAGATTGCTTTAAGAAGATGATTCCTCTGAGCAAAACTAGTTCTTTCTCCAGTGGCCTTTCAGAGTGTGACCCCTTTTCTCACTGTACTAAATATAGAAATGTCTAAGGGTGATCAAAAATGCCTTCATGCCAAGCATCTCACAGACACAGCGGTCTGTTCCCGTCTGAAAGAGCTTAGTTTCTGAAGATTGTGAGAAGCAGCAGAACACACAAGATGAATGAACAATATGTTGGCAGTAAATATCATCTAGTTCTTTGGTGGTGCTGTTATTATAGGAGGAAGGCAATAAATTTACTCAAGAATGGGACAAGCTGCAAGGAAAGAAAAGGGAACGATAATTGTGTGAATAAATTGTGTTCAAGAATGATCTGTAGGTATCGGTTTTGAACTGAAGAAAAATCTGTACCTTTTTTTGTCAGCCTTTTTTTTCTGTCTTAATTGATAGTAAGCCGTGGACAAACTATTTTTTTCGAACAGGGAAATTGTAATAGTCTAATTTAAGCAAAAGTCCAGTACAATTAAAAGTAGTCCAAGATACTTATTTTTGCAAAATCACAGAGCAGCTAATGGTATTATTTGTTCAGTTTACATGAGACAAGAACTTTACATTTGTTTCTCAAGTTGCTCAGTTCAATAGTGTTTTGAGGCTCTTTTCTTGACTTGAAACTTTTGCAATTATTAGTGTTAATACTTTAGGTACTTGATCTAGCTACTGCTAAATTCCAGAAAAATACTTTATAAAATGATATTGACTTTCTGAATAAATTTGTTTTGGTGCCAGTTAAGAGAAGCATTAGGGAAAATAACTTCTTGCCCTTTTCAGTTGCTTTCATGGCTCATTCTCCTTACACCAGATTTAGCTGGGGTATGTCCATGGGATTCTGTATTTCTCTTTCCCTTCTGTTTTCTTTGCAGACTCTCTGCTTCTGACAGTTGAACATGCTGTTGGTTCCCACTGCAGCCTGGCCTGTTAGAACTTTCTGTTCACAGAAGCTTCAAACCGAAAAGAGAAAACCTCTGTTTTCTCATTGTCTTTTCTCCAAAGTGGTGTTCCAGTTTTGTTTTGTTTGCCTTTTCTATTTTAAATGGGACTCCTTCCAAATGCTCACTGTGTTTGGAAGGCTAAATAAAATGAACTGAAGGAAAGACATACTTCATCTGATGAAGATATCCTCTTAGGATCAGATTTTTCTGTATGATTATTCTCAGGCTTGAGACTTTCATTCTGTTTCATTCTTAGGGTCTAAGTGACTGGTGATACCTTCAAATCTTGCAAATTTGGGTCAACCAGTAAAGTGTGTCTGCAAATGTTCTCCAGGATTTAATTAAAGATTCTCTTTGAAATGCCAAAAATAACAAACAATAATAATGCCTGGAGTAGATGAGGAAGCAACAGGCTGGTTTTTCTATCATTGTTTTCCTCCGTATGTAATTACCCCATTCCAAAAGCAGAAAATAATTAAAAGCCAAGACAGTGGAAATTTGAGAAGTGAAAAGAATAGTTAAAGTAGCACTGATATATTTGTGAAAATAATCTTTATTCCTTTATTTCATACCAAAAAGCTGGTCTCTGAACAATCAAATTCTCTGCATCCAGATGGCTTAGATGTTGTATCGCTGAGACATATACAGTTGCTATCAAACTGATTCGAGAGCGATCAGACTGAATGTATGAATTGCCTCTACCAATTCAGAATATACTGTAAAACCATATTAAATTATAACTTCTGAATTATACTGTAGTTTATAATGTGTAATTTCTTGTCTAATTTCAGACTGTAGAACTAGAGGACAGTTTAATGCATTTTCATATCACTTTCGGGGAAGGCGTTCTCTTGACTACAGCTTTCAGGAGGACAAGCCCTTGAAGAAAATGAAAATGACCAAAACAGTAAGGTGAGATTTACTTTTTTTAAAGAAGTATGAAAAAACTTTTTTTCCAAAATGGAATAAAACTGATTTCCTTGTAAGAGCATGCCACTTTTTTCCAGTGTCTACTTTCTCAAGTTCATGATTGATGTATTTCATTCTGACACCTCTGCCTATCTCCTAACCACTTTTTTTCAAGCTCAGATTTGTGTAAGACCCTTTGTGAGTGACATAGGAAGAACAAAAGCACTATACTGTGGTTTTCATGAAAAAAATCAATAATGAAGCATAATTTGGGGGATTTGGAATCCCACATTCCTACTGTGCCTGCAGTAACCAAGCTAGATTATTTCCTTTCCTCCTCGGAGTTGCCAGGTCCTCCCCTAGAAATAGGAGGAAACCAAATGCTCATAACATCGCCATAAAAATTTGTGATAATAGTAGGAATTTCTTCTAGTACCAGAATATTCCAAGCAAGAATGGAGAACGCAAGTGCAACAGACAGTGTTATTTATAACTTCCTAATCCTCAAAATACTGTAGCAAGGAAGTATATCATTGTGTCAGCCACAAATAATCAACTACAGAGGGTCCCTGCAATTTCTAGGGAATCAAAACTCATCTGTGAATTAGGGAAATGAAAGGAGTTCTGCTCAGACCAAACGTTTCTTGTGAACTTTGTTCATGATGAGTGAATCTGCAAATCTTGAATTATAGCTCTTTCCATATAGCACGTGTTCTTTTAGCAAATAAAATTATCTACTTGACTGAGGTGATCAGGCAGTCAACTTACTCTGGCAAGTAAAGCAGCTAGACGGATATGCAGACAGGTAAATTTATTTCAGGGGTTTCAAATACTCATGCAAGTGTTATAGCAGTGAAGAAACACCACGATTATATTTCACTTAATAGATAGGAAGCTGTCCTGAAGTAACAGAACTTTCAGGTGTTTCGGATCTCATACAAGAGAAGACAGCAGCAAAGTATAAGCTTACTTATAGACAACATAAAAAAGAAAGGTTCCTTTGAAGTAGTCCTTGAAGAAGGATGTTTTGTCTGTCTTTGCAAGTGAAATGTTAGAAGGTTTCAAATTTAGAAAACAGCAATTCACTTTTTAAAGATGCTAGTCCTCTAATTCTAAAACTGTAGAAGGGTTAAAATAAATGAAAATGAAACCAAGAAAAAATAAACACTTATATCTGGGAAGCAAGTTGTTTTCCTTAAATCGCTCTTTAACTGTGTTTCAGAAATGAAGCTCAAAAATCTACAACAGTCCAATTACTAATTAGGACTACAAAATAGTAAATTTACAATACCTTATTTATAGCTTAAATAAAGCTAAAACAACCTCAGTCTTGTAACACTCATCAGTTCTCATGCTTGTTGTTGTATTTAAGTTGCATTTGTAGTGAGAATATTTTTTTCTCCTTTTTTTTCCTTCTCGTGTTCAATAACTTGAGCAGGTGGGAAAGATTAAACTTTCTGTTGTACAATAGCAGCTGGTTTACTTGAATTTTGGCATGTTATGTTGTTTAGAGTTCTTTTTCTTTAATTTAGATGAAAAACTTTGGGAAACTAAGTAGTTTGAACACCTGCCAATAAGTGCTGGTTTAATTTATGCAGAAAGATTATAAATTGTGACCCCTATTATATGAGAGAGGATTTCTTTGCCAGTTCATTCTTTGGATGTCCCTTAGCTCTGGAGATGATATGCTAACAAAATAGGAATGCTTGTATGGTTTCAAGGATCATAATGTAATAAGTGACTTAATAATTAGTGTTATCCTTGGTTTTGAATACAGATTTTCTTAAGTGGTGCCAAATAATATATTATTAGTTATGGACAGCTCCTATGATAACTGTTCCTCATCAACAGATTGAATTGGTTAACATGATTTAGTGTTGTACATCTCTCATCAGATATCAGCTGGAATGTTCTGTAGGCAAAACACTCTAGATTTTGTGTACGATGATCAGTATTGATTTCAAATGTTAGTTAAAATGGGACACAGGAATATGTTCATATCTAAAAGTTTCTTTATGAAACTTAAAGTACTATTTCTTTAAATGCACGTTTTGCTAATGAGCACATAGAGGGAGAAACCATGAATCTGAATGCGAAATGTGAATTTCATGTTTGGAAGTAACACGTTTTAAGACTCACTTTTGTCTGCTTTCATATTAGAGGCTCAAGAGATTTCCCAGTGAATTTAAGGTGATGCTCTTCAATGTCACTGATGACAACTTTGTGTGTCCCCCTGCATGAAATACATAGATTATTTTTCAAAGTAGAAGAAATTCCCTGTTGCTAGTTATATAAACAGTAATCAACTGCTTGCCTCACCTGTGCTGTTGTGGCTTATACAGTTCCTACATTTGTTAGTTGCTCTTCTTTTATATTTTTGCTAAGTGTTCTAAAGTATCTGGCCAAAAAAGAGAAATCCTAACTTGGCATTCATTTGTTGCAGTTCTGTGAAACAGAGTAAATATTTTCGTAATGCCACATCTCATGAAAATAGAAACGTGCCTGCAGTGAATGACTTCAAAGAATTTGTTCTGGAAATGCAAAAAACTATTTCAAGCCTCAGAAACCAGGTAAGGTGCTATAATGGATAATTTCTAATTGTAGATTTAAACTATAATGTTTTCCTAACGTCACTCCTCTTATGTTTTTAATATTTAGACATCCACTGCAGCCAAAAACCACCACATAGTATCTCAAACAAAACACAACACAGAACATGGTGTGTTATTATTCTTTATTTCTATGTTCTTTCAAAATTGTACTGAAATGTTCTACGATTAGACCCTCTTGACTTTTGAACCTGAATACTTGTGTAACCATTGTGTACTAAACATGGGATTAGTCTTTCTCTAAAAATTTGTCTGTAGAGTTAATAAAATCCTGAGATTTATAGAGTGTATATAAAACTATGATTAAAATGTAGACGTTATAAGAAGTAATATGCCAGACTACAGCTGTAAAGATAGTTAAGATCTAGATCACTTAGAGAAGTCTTTTACAATGTGGCGTAAATAAACTTTTTATTCAGAATAACTCAGTCATAGTGGAATTCAGTTTTAAAAATGTATACCATACAGGACAGACAAATCCAAATTAGGCCAAAATGTTTGCCTACAATAATTAAGTCCCTCCAGAGCAGCTTTTCCATGTAATTTATAGGTACAAATCATATATTTGCACAGTAACTTGATTCCATCTTTAGTGGTATTACTTAATCATTGTACTCATCTTCAATGCTCCCATTTTGATAGCGGAAACGGTGTGTTAAACTAAGACTTACTACATTTCAGCCAGTTTTTCTGTCCTTCTGGAAGTAAAAAAGACTGAGGGATTGTTAAAGATTGTGCCTTCATAACTACTGTTCCCAAGAAGCATGCAATCAGCAAGATAAACTAGTCTTATAACCCCTGTTTTTCATCAATAAGGAAAAAACAGACACAGTCAAAAATCCAAGCAAGCATTTTTAATTATTTTTCTTATTTTACCTTCTTTTCATTCAGACATTTTTGAAAGTTTAGTGTTTTCTTTCCATATACGTCACATTTAGTTTGCTTCTCTTTGTATCTAGTTGTGTATTCCAGTGGTAGGAAAGGTGTATCTTCGGTTAGTTTTCTTTCTCAAGGCTGTTTCCATACATATTACCTGTTTCCAATCTTTTAGCATTATGAAAACAAAGTAGTGAGAAGAAAAACCTAGACAACTATTTATCATGCATTATGTAACATGAGAGAAAAGATAGAATACCTTGCACGAATAAAAACCTTTCTTTGATTCAGTTATTGACTTTTTTTAATGGTTTCAGATAAAAAAACTTGAATCACACCTCAGTAAAACTGATTGCACTGATGAAAAGGGTAAATCATATTCCAGCAATGAAACCTGGAAAAGGGACCCTTGTACTGTGTGTGAATGCAAAGTAAGTATGTGGAAATCCATTTTGATATAGAAAATGTGTTAGGTTCTGCTCCTAAAACAGCAGTTCAAGTTTTGTGCCTGCTAATTTCTGAGTAATAGCTGCTAATTTTTTTTTTATGGACCTTCAGTTATGTCGTGCAAAAAATTATATTGTTCAGATACCCCTGCCCTTGACACCGGTTTTCAATCCAGCTTTAATATACTTCTATTGTATCTTTATTTTTATTGATGTATAGTTGTACTGGCAAAATTAACTGCGAAGTAAGACTTCTTGAAAAAGTCTACTCAAATGCATAATAATCAGTAAAAGCTCATCCAACAGTGCTAGATTTTCGTTTTCTTTTGTCATGGTGAAATTTTAAAAAAGTTAGTTAAAGAAATATGTCAGTACTTGGTATCCCAGAGTTTCGTGCCTGAACATTAGATAAAATGGTGTACTGCTCCATTAAAGATGGTGTAATACAAAGAGCCTTCTCAGTATCAGTTTATGCTGAAATAAACTATGTGGAGTTAATTTTAGTAGCCAAGATCTTAGAGAGGATGAATGAGAAAATGTGCTTCAAAAATACGAAAAATATATCTCTTGTTTGCAAAATGTAGCTAAGTATGTTCTGTGTTTGTTACTTTTTTCCCTGGCACAGGTCGGTCAGATTACCTGTTTTGTAGATTCATGCCCGCCGGCTGACTGCGAAGCAGCTGTGAAGGTTAAAGGAGATTGCTGTCCCGTCTGCTTAAAACCAAATATTAATAAAAAGAAGCCATAAGTCAGCTTTTTAAGAATTTAGGTGCATACTTCTCAAATCATATCAATGCCTGCTGATGGCAAAACCAGGTAACTACAGTCTTAACAACAACAATAAATCAAGATTTACAACATTCTAATGGTGCTGTAACAGTATAACATAATGCGTCATTTTATTTTCTGCCCATGAAGGTAATCACAATGCAAAAATTAACGAAAGGGAAATTAGCAAACAGGTCAATGTTAATTGTGCGTTAAACTTCTCAGGTTAGACAAACTCAAACTGGTGCTACTTTAAAAGAACACTGTCAGGTAGTTTTAGGTACCCAAAATGACTGGGCTTGAGACTTACTCTAAAATGAACACTTTGTTTCCTGTCTTTAATTAGTAGCATTAAGAGTTGACTATCCCTTTTGAGTACCAGTCTGACTTGATATTTAGCTCTTTCTTATTATTTAGTAAATGCAGGGAAAAGGAAAACACAAGGTCGCTGTGCTCAAAGCAATGCTGTAGAGGGCCAGTTTCTGCAAGCCCACCTATGCATGGAAATTCTCTTGAATCGCGTTATCATTTCTGCATCTGGACCAGCAAGGTAAAAAAGAAAACTACATGACACCTTTGAACACCCTTTCATTATTCAAGAAGCAAAATTAACAAATATTTTCAAACCAAAAAATCTAGAATTAGTAAAGAAATATAAATAAATGTAATTGGAAGATACAAAAAGCAACTGAATGTATATGACAGATGTAATTGACAGTGTTCCTTGTTCCAGGATAACATACATGACAGAGTAGCATTTGATCTTGAAATGAACATAATCTTTTTTGTCAAAACATATGTAATTGCTTGACAACTTTTTTTTTCTGTTTCATTTATTTGAAGTCATTGTAACATGACCATCCAGTCCAATTTTAAAGCGTGCTTCTCTTGATCTCAGATCAGCTCAAGTATTTGTATGGCCCTGTTATGAAAATGTGAAAAGATGTCACATGCCATTTTGTATACAAAGATTCCTACTGATTAATTGTGCATATCGTCAATAGACATATGTTCCTGATTATATTGTGGCACAGTCTGTTGAAAAAAAAACAAAAAAACAGTCAAAATCAAGCGTCGTGGTTAATTGTGGATTGACTACTTTTTCTGACAAGGTTTTTGAGTTTTTAGGTTTTTTTTCCAGTTTCGTCTAATGCATATATATTTTTACCTCAGTATTTTTATCATACATGTTAAAATGGTCTGCCAATGGAGTTTATTTCCCATTTAATAAATGTTTAACATTATAGAGTATATGTCTACACTAGCATTTCAAAGTTGTGTACTTTTTAGACTACAAACTGCATATTTTTGACCACGAATTATATAGTATGTTCAGTGAAGGACAACTATCATACCTCATTTTACAGCTTTTTTGTGTTTATTCAGAATTGGTTCTCTCCCTGAATACTTAATGTGTTAGAATTTGTCACTCTGTCCAGAAGTTCCAAGACAGGACTAACTAGAACCAGAGCTTTTCTTTAGTTATATAGTTCACTGACTTCTGAGTTTATTGTTCAAATTTAGGGAACAGACATTTGGGTATCAAAGAAATCTGCACAAAATTGAACGTTCTCATCTTACACATTTCAGATTATGCAAACAGACTGAATACCTAATTATTGTAAGGTAGATCAAATACCTGTCTAATAACTAACCTAGCACAGCAATACGAGTTCCACTACAATATCTTGGCACATAATTTCTCTGATTACTAACATTAAGAATTTCTAATTTGATAAAATGATACCATGACACACATTCAAACTTTGGTGTATCTTGAAAGCTTACTACAGAAACTTGTTTCATACTATGGCAGGAGCAATATGTACATGTGAGTGGTGTGCTAAAGGTGTTTGGTAGAGGTACACATGGAACTACAATTTATATTTTAAGAATATTTTAATTGATTTTATATACATTGTTTTGGCTTGTATAATTTTCTGTGTTAATACTTTTAGAAATTGTGTGTGGCGAGCATGTTTGAGTATCATATGGTTCCTAGAGGCTGTCATTCCTGTATTTCTTTGATACTCTGGTATTTTGTTGACTTTTGTTGAGAGTCCAAACCACATGTCTCGTCCTGTAATTCCAACTCGGATGGAACTCCCGTTGACCTATAGCAGGAATTCCTCAAAGAGGAAGGATTGCAGAGCTAAGCCAAATAGAATTTAACTGTCTAAACAGTTAAATAAGGCAGTAATACATCCAGCTGATTACTACTTGCATTCTTTTATTCCAGTTTTATATTAAATAAACTTTCTCAAGATTTCCGCTTATAGGAGAGGAGAGTTTCCATTTATACATTATAAAATAGTACCTTATATCGGATTGTTCCTTTTCTCCAGCCTCCAGAGTAAAGTGGGAGGCTTTCTTCATTGTTCACTGTTTATTCATATGGTATATAAAATGGGCTTAGGAGTCTGGATATGCTTAAACAAGTGTAATATTGAGTTATTTTCTGCCATCCATCTGATCATAAATCATTCAGGAAAAACAGGTCGTTATCCACAGTTTAAAATGTAATTAATCATGGATTGTACTAATTCAGTTTTACTGCAGTGTCTGCAGAATCAGCATTGATTTTAACATTTCTGAAACAGTGGCCAATGGCTAGATGACAATTTCCTCAGTATCCACTGTGAGAATATTGCTGTAATATGTTGCAAATTTTACATATTTATTTTCTTTTTTAATGTTACCTAAAACCAAGTCTTTATTGTTTTTATTCTAATCAGTAAATTTACCAAAGAACTGTTTGCACTGTATAATGAATGCTTTTCAGTTAAAATAAAGTGGGCCACATTTCCAAGTAAATTCTGAGTGATTTCTTCTCGATACGTGTATTGTTTAGGCTATTTGTGGAAGATTACAGTGTGTAGGCTTTCATCAGAGATCTATATTACTTATCTTATGCAGGAATGTCATGATCAAGACTGTTTCTGAGAACTAAACAATGACCTAATCAATCATGTATATACAGCTTCATGCAATCTCAGCTCAAAACGACTCTTGTGCAAAAGAAACCCTCTTATTTACCTCATCTTGTTTCTCCGTCATAGGATTTGAACAACTGCTGACTTACTCTCATCCTCTGTGGAAGTCTTAGGATCTCTAGGGTACTGGGTTCTGGGCACTGGTACAGTTGCTTTGCTAGATCCACCTGAGATTCATCTATTTCTTCACATCTTCGTTCAGTAAAGCATTTTGTGTTACAATATCATTGCAATTAATATATAATTCTAATTTGCCTTACAGTGAAATGGGAGAAGTGGAAGGTAGACTCCAAGATGCAGAGTTAAGAATCATTTTCAAGTTGCAGTTGACTGTGCTTCACTATAGTTTGACTTTGAGTATTGCATAAGGCAAATCTAGAAAAGCAGAACTGTAATATGTTAATTTATATGTTTTCCAGCAGGTTGCTGAAATATCCTGTTGCTCTTCCAAAATGTTGATGGGTAGCATTGAGTCACTATTCTATAAAAATTTTAGGGCAATCAGATTTTTTTTTTTTTTTTCCTCCAAATACAGATAAGTTTAGTTTGGCAAAGTACTGGTACACATTTTTCTAGTAACTTAAATGGGTAATGCATGCTTCTTTTAACAGACATAGTCAGTTCCTAAGTTCCTAAGACTAATCTAATAATACACAGATATTTAAATTTCAACAACATTTTTGCAGAGACTTGAGGAAAAGTTTTTGTTTCAGGAAATAACTGTGTTAGTCCAAACAAGACTATAGCCAGGGTTCAATACAGTTAATTGTCAAGAAGTTTGCTAACGGTTATAAAAAAACCAAAACACAAAGTTTAGACATATAGAATAAAACTCTTGCACTGATACCGATATATTTTGAGAAACGTTCAGTTGTATTTGAAATAAACTGAGTAAATGAATTGTATTCCTTTTGACTGGTTACAGCTAGGAATCACTTGGCTACAGTATGATTAAAGTTGTCTTTATAGGGACTGACCTCCCATACTCAATAACTTTGTTTTGTAAAATAATATTTTGCTGCCATAGTACATGTCATTATGTGATTGAAAATATTTTTCGTTGTATTTTCTTTTTAACCCTCTACTAGTTTCATGGTTTTTTCCTATAGTATTTACCAAATCAGTAGTCTTTGCAGTGAGATTTTTAGGCATGTTGGGACTGTTCCATGACTTTAGTTTGGAAAGTAGAATAAGGTATCAAAAACTGACATACTTGATTAATTTTCTCAAAACTTCTGCATTATTCTATTGTCATATTGTTAAAATAGATTGAATGTTTTCCATATACAGGATAATACAGCTATAAAATTACCAGTAGAAAGAAAGACTGCTTATTATCCTCTCATGGTCTCTCTCATCCACAATGCGAGGTTCAGTGAAGTATATTTCAAAATTCACTACACTAATTTTAATTAAGAAAAAATGAGATCAAATATGTGACAAAAAAGCTGGTTAGATAGAGTATATATATAAAAAACCAGTATGACCATATGCACATATCTCATTCGTGCTGAAAGTCTGTCAGACTCTCAGTGGAGGGAATCAACATTATTAAAACTAATGGGAACCAATAAATTACTGAACATGTAATAAATTACTAGATACTAATACTGTCCTAATCAGCTTTGCATTCTGATTTACCTAGTCAGGAGATTGTATGAGTCATGAAAAGGCAGCATTGTCTGCTAATAGCATATTTTAAAGCAGACATCCTAGCAATATCAGACTGTTATTTTGCAGTTATGCTGGCTGCTTAGTTTCGTGCAGTAGTTCCTTTTCTTGCCTTTATTCACACTTGGCTTGCTGTGACATGGCAAGGAAACCTCTGCACCTCCAACATCCTTTTCCTTCTGTTTTCTGTCCCAACATCCTTGCTGTCCACCCGGCAGTGGTATGAATGGTCCTTTCGCTGCGCTTCAGCATTCCAGCCTGGTGACAGACAGAGCAGAGTACAGATCAGATATGTCTAGATTACAAAAAGATCTGACCAGCTGTGTTTAGCTGAAAAGCTGGGAATTGAATATCTCTGTTCAGATTCAGAAGTGGAACAGAACAGCAATTCCTGGGATAAAGGAATAAATTTAAGTGTTGCATTCAGTAGTTTGTGCCTATTTGATGCTTCCCTTAGTGATACAACTTTACATTCCCACAAGTCACATGCTTTAAAAAAGTTACTATGTTGCCAAAACAAATCTCATTACCTACTTATCTCTTTATGAGATTTGTCTGTTGTTAACCTGGCTTGCAGCCATTCCAGGCATCAGCACGGTAAAGTGCTTCATGTCTTTTCATAGAGATTAGCATGAAAAAGTAGCCAGAGCGAAAAAGGTAATCAGGAATTGTCCTGAGAAAGGAAAAGAAGCTAGTACTTTGTTTTGGTGGGGAGAAAAAAAAGAAAGATTTCATCAAGCACGCTGAATTTTTTCAGGCAGAGTGCAACAGTTCATCAGGAATATGAGAACTGATTTAATATAATAGACTGCAAGAGAGAGTCCCCAGGCAGTGGGGATCAATTTCACCATTTATTGGAGTGGTAGTAAGGCAGGCTTTTAGTCCCCTACCTCCACTCTAAGGCATTGCCTTTCTTTCAGTGAAGATCACCTTTTCTTTATTACTTCTCCATGCTTTATTTCTTTATTTCTTCTCCATGCTTCCGTGTGAACATGAGGAAGAACTTCTTCCCTCTGAGGGTGACAGAACACTGGAACAGGCTGCCCAGGGAGGTTGTGGAGTCTCCTTCTCTGGAGATATTCAAGACCCGCCTGGACAGGGTCCTGTGCAGCCTGCTGTAGGTGACCCTGCTTCGGCAGAGGGGTTGGACTAGATGACCCACAGAGGTCCCTTCCAACCCCTACCATTCTGTGATTCTATGATTCTTTCAAAGGTAAGGGACATAAATATGAACTCAAGACTACAAACCAGAAAGTTTACTGGGCAAATCATCAACCTGACCGCTCAGAGTGGCAGGTCCTAGCTGGTGAACGAGGTCTTAGTTAGAGGCCTGAATGGGATGCTTTGGAGGAGGTTTCAGTGTCATCCAGTTGGAAATGTTAGCCAAAGGGTCATATTGGGGTTCCTCTCCTTTTCCCACACCTAGATGCCATATTTGGCACTGTCTGTTATGAATTTCCATAATACAGGTTTCACAGTTCCAAGGAACTTTGCAAGGAGACACCAAGTTGAAGGCTCGCTCTTTCCGAAGTCACTCTTGCTGCAGAAAGCCATCTTCTTGCTACAGATGGGAGGCAAGTGTGACAGCTATCATATATAGAGAACAATTCCAGTTACTGAGGGAACACTCAGGCTGTTCTAATCAAGGGTTTTCTCTCTCTCTGGGTGAAACTGAGTTATTTTGCGACCAATGCTTTTATTTAAAACCTCAAATGCTGTCATAGAAAAGGAAGACTATTTTTTTTTAATAAGCTTTGGAGAAAGGGCCTTGTTGAATGCAGTGCAGCAGACTGGAGACATTGTAGGAGCAGATTTCAGCTAAAATGGTTTGGCATGGTAGCATACAGCCTTAGCAGTTGTCAGGCTATTCTCTTATATTGAGAGTATTTAAAGATTGCCATGGGATTAGTTGGATTTTCTTGTATATCAAAAATCAATTCAGGCAATAACAGCACCTGCCTTGAGGTCAGAAAATGACAGCTTGTTTCTGGCGCAGACAAATGTTAATGTGGATTTTAAAACCTGCATCTTATGTTCTTCCTTGTTTTCTGCAGTGGAACGCTATCGTTACCCCACATCTCACCTTGCAAGCAGCAAATATTTTCCATTCGAACTTCAGATTTTTTCAGGAAACTTGTTGCCTTACTTTTTTAAGATCAAGGAGTTTGCACATTAGGACTGATAAAAACAGGCATAGCTCCTACCTATTGCTTTAGGTGAATAGACTTTTAAAGCCTGGAGAAGTCACTGCAGTCCCATACAGCATCTGCACAGCATGCTAAGCTCCATTAATCCAGTGTCTCTTACATTAACACTGTATTGTGTTCAAATAATATCTTAAAAAGGCATATGGCCTTGACTGAAAATTTTAAAATATTACTTCTGCATCACCATAATGTAAATTGCAATAGTGAGTTTCTTACTCTCACAAAGAATTTCAGCCTGCAATAGTTTACCTGTGTAAGTAGGGTTGTCATCAGCGGCGCTGAGTCTAGTTGGAGGCTGGTAACTAGTGGTGTCCCCAAGGGGTCAGTACTGGGCCCAGTCTTGTTTAACTTCTTCATCAATGACCTGGATGAAGAGTTAGAGTGTACCGTCAGCAAGTTTGCTGACGACACAAAATTGGGGAGTGGTGGATACACCAGAAGGCTGTGCTGCCATTCAGCATGACCTGGATAGGCTGGAAAGTTGGGCAGAGAGAAACCTGGTGAGGTTCAACAAGGGCAAATGCAGGGTCCTGCACCTGGGGAGGAACAACCTCATGCATCAGTACAGGCTTGGGGTGGACCTGCTGGAGAGCAGCTCTGTGGAGAGGGACCTGGGTGTCCTAGTGGACGACAGGTTAACCATGAGCCAGCAGTGTGCCCTGGCTGCCAAGAAGGCCAATGGCATTCTGGGGTGCATTAGGAGGAGTGTGGCCAGCAGGTCGAGGGAGGTTCTCCTTCCCCTCTACACTGCCCTAGTGAGGCCTCATCTGGAGTACTGTGTCCAGTTCTGGGCTCCCCAGTTCAAGAAAGATGAAGAGCTACTGGAGAGAGTCCAGTGGAGGGCTACGAGGATGACGAAGGGCAGCATCTCTCCTGTGAGGAGAGGCTGAGGGAGCTGGGCTTGTTCAGCCTGAAGAAGAGAAGGCTGCGAGGGGACCTAATAAATGCTTATAAATATCTGAAAGGTGGGTGTCAAGAGGATGGGGCCAGACTCTTTTCAGTGGTGCCCAGCGACAGGACAAGGGGCAATGGGCACAAACTGAGGCACAGGAAGTTCCGTCTGAACATGAGGAAGAACTTCTTCCCTCTGAGGGTGACGGAGCCCTGGAACAGGCTGCCCAGGGAGGTGGTGGAGTCTCCTTCTCTGGAGATATTCAAGACCCACCTGGACGCGGTCCTGTGCAGCCTGCTGTAGGTGACCCTGCTTCGGCAGGAGGGTTGGACCAGATGACCCACAGAGGTCCCTTCCAACCCCTACCATTCTGTGATTCTGTGAAGTATTCAGCTACTCCAGTGCTCATCCTGGCCCTTAGTCTCACCTCTACTTGCAAACTAGATCATGCTTCTTATTTGTTATTTTAAAAATTTTTTGTGACCGCACATACAGAGTCTAAGATGACTCTTATTCACTAAATCACACCTAGAATTCATATTCAGCCAGATCCTAAAGCTGCTTTTAGCTATTTTATAGTCCCCAATTTTGTAAGTAGAAGTCACATTCTTTATTCCACCATACATGATCTTGTATTTAACTCCATTATACTGATCAGATAAACTCAGTCTAGAAAGCAATCCAGATTTATCTCTAATTATTTTAATTTTCATTAAAGAAAATAATTTACCTAAGGTTTCAAATTATTTAATCTGGTGTAGACATTCTGATGCAGCCACTGGTGAATCCCTCTGTGATGCTCCTTGTAGTAAAAATTAACGAACTGTGACTGATCGCACTGGAGAGCTAGAAAGTAAAGGAAAAAGAAAGAAAGGCTGAGCTGCTGCTTCCTTTCTGTGGTGAGAAGATGTTCACAAAAAGGGAAAAGGCTGGCCGTTGCTCTTGTTTTTTTCCCATCTGCTGCTGTTGCTTCACTCGCTGCGCTATTTAAGAGAGAGGCTTTGACAGGAAAGTCAGGATTTACACTGCAGTAACGTACTGTGTCGGTGGCTTGTTCCTAGGGGTAATCTTGTCTCTCCTTTCCCTTTCAGGCCACAAGCTCGTCTGTATTGCAGCCTGTAGTTCTGTCTTTAATTTAAATTAAGTTGAAACAAGAATAGCCCACACTTAGGAAAGAGCAGAAAAATACGGTTGAGGAAAATGTTTATGTTAGAAGTTTGGGCTGCATTAAGCTATAGCTGTGGTTGGGAATTTTGTGTATTTTAGTGTTGGATTTGCACCACTGGAAAATAAAATGACTTGTTCGCCTACTGAACAGCCATGGTTTGCAAATGTGAGAACTTCCCAGTGCCAGTGAACTCCACTGCAGCTCTGGAAAATTATTCAGACACAGATGAAGACCTGAGTTCATTCAAGCCTTGGTGTCTCTGTTGAAACTAACACTGCAAGTAAGTACAAGTCTTGGTGGGTTTTGTGAGAATTACTTGTTTGCAAGGGGGTGGAAAGGAGTAACTCTTTGGTCCATGCAGAAGTACTGGTAATGGGTTTGCATCTCCTTTAGAAACACTGCAAGCCATCTTACTTGTCTTCTAGAAGCATTCCGACTAGAAGTGGTATCTGACTATGGGCACCTTAAAATCCATAATATTTATTATTTGGAGTATTGGAGATTTATACACAGACAAGTTGCTTGCATAGTTTGTTATTTTTTTATTAATGACTGCTTTAAATTGTCAAAATAAAAAGGATATTTTTGAATAGAAAAAGAAAATGTAAATACTGTAACAATCACACATTTATTTTGTAAACCAAACATTGAGTGGTTGACTGCTTAGTAATATAATACAAACTAGAGTGTTCATCCCAGGCTTTACAGAAAATGGTATAGTGTCACTTTCATAGATTCTTGCAAAGCAAACAAGACAGTAGCTCTAAGTCTGGTCTAAAGAAAGCTGATGGCAGCAATGACTGTGCCAGCTCACTTCAGCTATTTTAAAATCATGTTCTTGATTTTCCAACAGGATTATGGAAAATTTAAGCACTTATGATTTAAGATTTTAATAAGGTATGACCTTGCAAAAGTGCTGTAGAAACTGCTTCCCTAAATGGACCATTATTTTTCTGTTTTGCCTTCCTATCTTCATCTAACTAGGTGGTTTTTTTTCATTCTGAAATCCCACAAAAATCCATTAGCAGGAGATAGAAGACAGGGCTGGAATCTCATCTCTGCTAAGCAGGAGTGGTAATGTCATCAATACTGCATGGTCAGTCCTGGGAAGGATCCTCATTGGGCCAGGATTTCGTCCCAGATAATCTAATAATATTCCTGTAGTTCTGGTTTTGTGTGTTAAGAGGGAGAAGGAATTTGGTGTCTAAGATAGAAGATCAGGAGATCAGTTTCGATAATATCAGTCTGCTTCAAGTCAGAAGGACAGCACTGAACAGTGTATTTTTATTAGAAAGAAATCCTACTCTCTGTAACATCCCAGGCCCGTGTCCTGACTCTTGTTTGTTTACACATGTGCCCAGTACAACAGAACTGAATAAACAGAAAAATGATATTGCAGTTCCTGAAAACAGAAGTGTCCCAAGGAACATTTATTACCAATTTACTTACAAATCTCTCCTAATTAGATTGCTAGGGATAGTATGTGACTACAGTTTAGGGACAGAATTTCCATGAAGGAATTCCTTTTGCAGGAGACCATCAGGTTTGTCATTTTATAATAAAAGCCTTTGTGAAATTATCTTAGAAAATACTTTAATTTTTTTTTTCTAGGTCATTTTTATTATACAGGGTCCATCCCTGTGAGTGCCTAGCTACAAATGAAATTAAAATCCATGTAAACACGAACATATGGGGTTTTGGCCAGAATTCAGGAAACTGTTCACTCTTTAGAGAATATCCATATCCCTCCCAGCAGATACAGCGAATTCTCCTAGGCAGCTTGCCAGGCTGTCAGGATGATGGCTGCTATCTCAGATCTCAGTTAGCACATTTTGGTCTTCAGTGAAGATTCCCAAAGCTTGTTACATCAGTCTTGGCACAGCACACCAAGGAAGCATGCACAGGATCATGACTTACATGAACACATTTTTCTCTCAGGCCCTCAGTAAAATCTCTGGCAACCAGGCAGAAGTACCATACCTCCCTTTTGTCTTGTAAACTTGAGAACCAATTAGTTAAAATATCTCTGTGGAATACACGAATTTCCAGCTGTAGGCGGGAAGGAAACTTCTGTGACTGTAGTGATTACATGTACTTATTTCTACAACGAGTATGATATTTCCTATGCCTCTCTCTGAGATGACTCTGGCAACCCTGCACCTAAAAAAAGGATCTAAATTCCTGTCCAAAGTATTGTATCAAAGGGGGTAGGTCTAATAGAAAAAGAACATTTATAGTACCACAGGGGCTGGTTTCATGACGGAGGTTAAAGGAGCTTTTGCAAAACCACCATTGTGAAGTGACCAAATAAGACAACAACTCACAGTTATTTTGAAGGAAATAATTAGAAAAATGGAAGGAAGGAGTTGTTTGAGGTGGTTTAAATAGAAGTCAGTTTTGGAGGAGAAAAAGAGTTACTGAGCATTGAGCAACTCTATTCAATTCCTCAAAGTGTGGAACAATCCCTGAAGGAAACTGAAGAGATTCATCTGTTCAGTTCATGGTAAAATTTCCATAAAATTAAGTGCAAGGTACACAAAAATAAATAAATAATAAATTCTTTATTTGCAAGAACTGCAGCATATCTAAACCTATCATACCTGCCTTTATTTTTATGCTGATTTATTCATCGGTATCTGGAAAGTTCTGTCCTCTGTGAAAGGAATACCATAGTGTAAGGACTATCTGCAGTATCTGAAATGGTTTTTTTTAGGTCATAAGTTGCTATTACTGTGTTACCAAATTGTATACTACTTTGCTAATGATATTAACATGACGGTATTATCCTGGATAGGAGTTTGTTCCCAGTATCTGATAGTAATGTGTTTTTTACATATTGATCCATATTTTAGTCACTGAAAACTGGCTTTTCTATTCTCCATTACAATTCTGTTTCCCTGACCCGAAGGCAGCACAGATCTCTGTGGGAATGTGCTGTTTGGGAGTACTCTGCAGTCAGTATACAATATCCTGTATTTAGTGTGTTTTATATAAATGGTGTAACTAAAATAAAACTTTTTTTTTTTAAGCAGAGTCAGAGGTAGAATTAATTGTCCAAGCTAGAATAAGAAAGAGAGAAAATGCTATTCAACTCTTCCAGTCAAGCTACGTTAGTCCAAGCAGTTAAATGGAATTTAGGAGGATGTTTTGCTGTTAAACACACCAAAACGGGTTGTGTTTTGAATAAGTAATTTAAAAGGGTTTGAATGCAACATGTTTGTAGAGACTGTTTATCAGAAGTGCACAAAAGAAACCATCTGGACTGCTAGATGGTTACAAAGGGTGCGTGGCTAACAGAGCTGCTGGTCCTCCTGTCTCTGGAGTTGCTGGATTCTATATTGATACTATTTGTCATCTTGATCCTAAAAAAATATTCTGGACCAAGCCAGAAAGAGGGGAAAAAATCTCTTAACCATTGTCTGGTTTAATCTTGAACAGTTAAATGAAGGCAGGATGGCCTGGAATGTAAGAAAGAGGATGGTTTTTCTTGGATTAGGTTTCAATTAATTTAATCTCTCAATGTTGAAGTCTACCATCTGTGAAAAAAGACATACTAATGCAGGCGTCTGTAAAGTCTTCTAAAAATCTACTGAAACTCACCAGTGGTCTTTTCTGTCTCAGAGAAAGCTTCCTGTTGTTCCTTCTGTTCCTTCCCTTTCCTGTTTGTTTTTCATTTTTACTATCTTTGCCTTTATTTCAAACAGGAATTTGGTTGATTAGTGAAAACAAATCTACCATTTACAGCATCTCCATGAACTTTTAACCAGAAGGGAAACCTGAGTCTTAGATGATCTGATTATTATAGAAGTTTGCCAGGACTGAGGGTGGCTGGTAATGCCATTGCAGTCCCTGTCATTTCCCACCAGCTGCTCTGCAGGGGAGATGAAGGGTTAGAAGTGACATTCTCTGTTCTGTCTCCCTTCCTGTCATGCACATGGAAATAGGCATATGGAGAATTAGTAATAGCGAGACCATAGTTGGGCATATCGAAGTACTGTCAGATAGCCTATACCCTTAAATCCTCAAATCACTTGAATGTCAGATTACTCACCCAAAATTAAACTGAAGAAAAAATGTCAGTTAATACAGAAAATAATGGTAGAACATCCCAGAATTTCGCTGAACCCCAGTGAACTTAAAATCATCGTTGTCAGACAAGACATACACAAGCAGATAGAATTAAGTTTTCATCAATTTAACTTTCTGAGATGTTGGATGAGTCTTCAAGCCTATCTTTCATTTGAATTTCTATTCTTTCAGACAACCTTAGGCCTGAATTTGTCTGGAAAACATTAAATTCACAGTCTGTTGTCATCCTTCCCTTCCTTAGATTTTCCCAGGCAGACATGGGATCAGATGAGACATGCTTCCACTTTCTCCACACACTAGAGCTTCCGCAGCCATGCAATGTCCAATGTTCCTCAGTAGGGAGTTTATTTCTTCCAAGTTCTGCATCACGGGCATTTTGATAAGGTTGTAGAGATGCCCCATTCACAAATGCACCCAATAAAGAGCAGGATTCCACTGCTGAGTTCAGATTCTCCTCACTGAAGATACCTATATCTTTATAGGCATGAATTACATATTCATTCCCATCCCCTAAAAGGGGTTGACAGCTTTAATTCCATTGAAAAGGTTCAATTCGAGATTTGCCTTTAAAGGGTTGAGCAGAGGTAAAACTAAGTAGGACATTTCCTAGAGATGCTCTTACTCTCTGTCAGTCTTCAAATTCCTGACCTCGTTTGCCTGGGTGGTTTTACGAACATTCGGGTGGTAATCATCCGTGACCTTGTTACACTGTGACAAATTTTCTGAACGACAATTAATTACTTGATGTTGTAACA
This sequence comes from Opisthocomus hoazin, assembly GCF_030867145.1. NCBI lineage: Eukaryota > Metazoa > Chordata > Aves > Opisthocomiformes > Opisthocomidae > Opisthocomus > Opisthocomus hoazin. Next base: position 110,985,619 of record NC_134415.1, on the reverse strand, counting down.
TCAGAAGTAAATTTATATTAATATATATCCCTAATAGGATCTCTAATCATCAAGATGCTGTTTAACAGAAAATGCTGTCTACTATATTAGACACAGAATAAATATATTATTTTTCAAATGAGTGGTAATCTGTCTAAATATGTCTGCTTTATAAGAAATACCACTAAAGTTATAGTCAGAGAAAGAGGCAAGAGAAAACCCTCTTGGCATGAAAGATGAAATACCACATAGGTTTTCCTTTATTTACAACTCTGGACCTTCACGGTTTGCTTTTTCCACATAAAACAGTCCAAGTTTTCTGTTTTTCGGGGATGTCCACAAGAAAGAGTTGCCTTAGCACTGGGTAAGACCAGTTCTGCAGGAAGTACAAGTATTCCTGATTAGTAACTCTTGTGTCTGTGTTTGTCGTTTATTTTTAAAATTGTCAGCATAGATGTTCTATTACAGTTCAGTAAAAACATTAATATTTTTATCATGATATAAAAAATAGCAACATCAAAACCTTACAGTGACTTCGCTTTGAGTATCTCAGGAATTTGTGGTTAGATAGGGATTAAGCACTGCCCTGTTGTTCTTTTAGAATTTGCTTCAGACCTGGATTTTGATCACAAAGATCATGTTTCTAGCTGCCTCATGCCGGAACTGGTCTATTAACACCACAGGTTGTCTTTGTCAGGATGTGCTCAGAGGCCAAGAAACAAGAATCTACAGTTGCAGGACACCAGGTTAAGGTCGGGGCTTTTGTGTAGGGGTTTTTTCTGCTTAGGTACAATTTTTCCTATGGACATAACTAATAGTATAGAAGAGTCTTGGAGTGGTATTCCAGTCTTCCTCAGTGGACATTGTACATTTAAGTACCCCATGGTGGAATAAGCACACTGTTGTTACAATGGAATGCATGAGGGAGAAGCAGTCCAACTTTTAAGTCTTTATGGAAACTCCTTGAATTGTCACTGTGCTCGTCTGCTTTTCTAATGGCGAAACACATATCGCATGACACATTTTCCACAGTTCCTGTTTCCACATTACAGAACAGTGTTTTAGAAGACATCCCCAAATGAAAACCAGCATTATTGTCGTAATTTGCTTTAGCTGTGTTGAGGTCCTCACTGGCATTCCCAAAGTGCAGCACTGGCAATTCTTTTTACAATACTGATGTCATTTTACAAAAATATAAACCCCTCATAGAAATAGGGGTTCACTTTATTATTAACACAGGATAATAATTTCTGTAGATAAGCAATGAAACAATCAGTAGGACCTTACAAAAGAGATGTGTGTCCCTAACTCTCACTGAGGAACAAGATGTCTTTGAAAATCAACAGACCTTTGCATGTAGATAGCTGGTCTAAGTCTGCTGTTTAAGGAGAAGAGGGGAGAGCAGGAGGAGCATGAGGAAGAGGGTTATCAGATAAATGCATGTATTCTTTCAAGCAAAGAATCTGGATATTTGAATACAAATTTCACTGACACCACAAGATTTTCCTGCCTTTTCAAATGTGGCAGCTTTTCTGGTTTTGATCACTGTTAGCTGCTAAACGTAGAAGTCATGCTATTATTCGATCTTATATGATAGTATGAATGTCCAGTGTTCACCCTTCGAGGAACTCCTCTAACATCACTGGACATTGAACTCTCCGAGTAGTGCTTGCAGATACTAGATGCTATAATACAAAAAGCATCTTTACAGTTTCAAGGCAATAGTGAAATTTCTGGTGAGTCGATCTGATTTACTCATATCTGTAGAAACCTTGAACCTAGGTTGCCTTTGCATTTTGCCAAAGTAAAAGAAAAGCTGAAAATATGCTACTGATGCTAGTATATCAGCCGTGCATATTGTGTATCAGGTGTTTGGTCACAGAGTCACAGTATGGTTGAGATTGGAAGGGACCTCTGCTCCAACCCTGCTCAAGCAGAGCCACCTAGAGCCAGTTGCTCAGGACCATGTCCAAATGGCTTTTGAATATCACCATGGACAGAGAATCCACAGTCTCTCTCGGCAACCTGTGCCATTGCTGGGTCACCCTCACAGTAACGAAGTGTTTCCTGATGTTCAGAGGGAACCTCCTGTGTTTCAGTCTGTGCCCATTGCCTCTGGTCCTGTCACTGGCCACCACTGAAAAGAGCCTGACTTTGTCCTTTTTGCACCCTTCCTTCAGGTGTTTATATATGTTGGTAAGATGCCCCCCGAGCCTTCTCTTCTCTAGGATGAACACTCCTGGTTATCTCAGCCTTTCCTCACAAGAGAGATGTTCCAGTCCCTTAACGCTGGTTCATGGTCAACTTGGTGTCTACCAGGACCTCCAGGTCCGATGCTGCAATGCTGTTTTCCAGCTGGGTGGACCCCAGCATGTACTGGTGCCTGGGGTTTTTCTTCCCAGGTGCAGGACTTTGCAATACTCCTTGTTGAACTTCATGAGGTTCCTGTCAGCGAATTTCTCCAGCCTGTTGAGGTTCCTCCAGATGACAGCACAACCCTCTGGCATACCAGCCACTCCTCCCATTTTTGTATCATCTGCAGACTTGCTGAGGGTACACTCTGCCCCATCATCCAGATCATTAATGACATTAAACAAGATCCATCTATAGTCCACCTATGTTCATTTACGCCCAAAGTGATTGCTCACAAGGTACTGTAACTTTTTGGCCTGTGGGTAAATAAGAGTTCCAAATTCCAAGTGTGAAGGTTCTAGGAATCTACAGAAGTCAGCACTCCAGCTGGCTAATAATTTGAAAATATTCAAAAGTAACTGTTTTAAAATGGAGGAACTTCCTTAAATAAATATTTATCTTTAAGGCACTCGGGTTCTGCAAAAATGTCTGAAATCTATATGTTGGATATTAATCTTAATAGAATGCACAATAAGAGTTAAGAAACAGAAAACGGGATATATAAAAAAGAATATGCTGAGCAGTGAGCAACCTACACTAACCCAAAGGGACACCCTGAGAATAAGGTTATGTATTAAATATCATCACTGTCTGGACTTTATAATCCACTTGCCATGGAGTCCAAAGCACCGTTCCTTGTTCCAAGGAACAGCATGGAGCGTAAACTTTATCCATCTGTTTAAAATGATCACTTCTACGAATTCACATTTTCCTTCATATATAACTGGGAAAAGGCATGCCACTGCTAATTTTCATCTACTTGCTAACATTTAATTTAAAACCCTACTGAGATATTATATTTTTAGTGCTTTTACAGTAATTTGATGACTTGTAAAGTGGAAGAAGAGTACTTGAGGGGCTGAGAACTAGGTGTTGTCTAATATTAAATATTTATGGAATGAAGGCAGAGAAAATTCACAGCGGTAGTAGTTCTGTCACTGTAGTGACTTGAGAACAACTTTATCCCAAGGCCAGACTGCTCTAAATGCAAGAACAGCTGATTGTAAGCCAGGGCAGTGTTGCTGACGTGCAGCCGACTCCAAGACATCAGGATGATGAAGCTTTGTATGACAGTAAATAAAACAATGCCAGGCTCCATACCTGCAAACTTGAGTTTTTTGTTAGAAAGAACCCGCACACTCTCAGCGCATTCCAGCCAGCGCTTTCCAAAATGTTAACACAATCAGGCCAATCAGTTTTAAGGGTCTGCATTTTTTAGATACCTAAAAACCAATGGGCTAGATGATGCCTGGGATAACTGGCAATTATGTGAGCTGCTTGAGGACTACAGTTCTATGTAGTTCCTGTCTTAGCTGACAATCCCTATTTGGATCTAGCCCTGCTGTCGCTTCTCTGATGCACCCTTCAGCTTGCCATCTCTACTGTGCTGCCACCTTGGTTGCTTGTTCTTTTTCCCCTCCTTGCATCCTTAAATCCTCATCTTAATCCTTCTACTCCCATTAGCTTTTTCTCCCAGTCTGCTCATCTCACTCCCACTTTGGCTCCAAACTGGGCTTAGCTGGAAGAATTAAGCATGTCAACAAGCCCCAGCAGAGCAATTTTGAGTCTAACATAAGCAGACATTTCCTGTAAACGTGATACCTGGACTATATCCATGATACAAGGATGACAAATGGCTCGCTAAATAATAGACTTCATAAGGACATTATCATTTCAATGACATGTTTCATAGCATTTCTGAAAAGGCAATAAGAAGTGAACTCTAGTGCAATTCTCTCCTGAGCTTCACAGCCAGACCTAGTTCTAGGTCCATGTAAGATACTGAAAAACAAACTGGGACATGATATCACCACCAGATGTTGGATATATAACTTGATGTATTTCTGGTGGTTAGTGGGCTGAAAAGTTGATCAAACTGTTATTCCCCTTTGTGTAAGAGCAGCAACACATCTGTTAGAAATAGCATTAGGACCTTTGGGATTTTCAAATGCAGCAATGCAGTTTTGCAGATGTAGCTAATTATACACTGCTAGATAATAAAGATTTAGATTTTTCAGGGTGAAGTGAGAGGAATGTATTCCGTATTTTATTTTCTTAGTGTTATAACTAGATGTCTTTATATTCTAGCTCACTTTGCAGAGCGCAGGCTTGAAAAAAAGAACATTTTATTTGGTTTATATTTTTTAAGAAGTGCACTTGCCATGTAAATGTCACGATATTTCAAAGATGAGGTGAACTGACCGTGGTAAAGAGTTGGTCTTACACAGTGGCCAGCACACAAGAGCAATGCAAGAATTTTGTTAGTAATGCATAAAAATTTGTTACAAAATCATATTTCAATCATTGCCGTTCAATCTCTAAAATACAGAGACAAATGAAGACTTCAGCCAAACTTGATATTCTCTTGACAAGAGACACAGATTGTTTTCTTTGAAATTTCATAGTTCCAAAGAAACGCAAAAAATAATTTCTATGGAAGATATAGGGCTAAAATCTAGTTCTTTGGAAATCTGAGCATATGTGTCTTGGAGCTGATCTGTAGCATGTAAAGGAGAGGTAAACTCGGGGTTGTAAAGCCTGTAAACACAGCTGGCCAGAGAGTTGTCTCTTTTACACCCAAACATAGCTTTTTTTGGCCAGCAGTTTAGGCTGTTCGGTGAGGCAACTGGTTTTTACATTTGCTGCTGAAATGTGTGTATCTTGGACAAAATCTCTAGTCTCTGACAAGTGTTTTTTGCTGTACATACTATCTCCTCCCTATTCCCAGCAGCAGTTAAGAAACACTTTACCTAATTTACCTAGCAGTGATGACGTTTCATGTCAATTTGTGAAAAAAAATCAGGCAATACCTTTTATATCTTAATGCGGGAACGCTCTGGTCAGCCTGTAAAGACATTTTAAAACACTTTTTGAAAGTAAAAAATTTCTCCCTGACCACTTGAGAAATCCTGAAGTCAGTTTTCAATTTTCGTGAACAAAAAAGAAGGCAAGGAACAGTCATTTGCTCAAACAGCTCTTCTCACCTGATTGCTAATCTGATATTCTGGGGATATAGTGCAGCAACTTGGTTATTGATAGCTTATCAGTGCAAAAGTCAAAGGTAAGTCAGCCAGCAGGCTTGTCCCTTGCAGTCCTCAATTCCATATACTGGGATAGTTTGCTTGGATAATAAAGAACATGATGGCTGTGCATGTCCAGCCTCGGTCCTCCAGGATAGTATACATGGGAGGCCTTGTGGCTGAAGGCTCTTTTTTTTTTTTAACCTCCAAGACAGAGGAAGAAGAGGAATCATAAACAAAAAAAATGAGGTAGATATTGAATATGTGGTACAGCATGCACAAAACTGAGAGGCACTATAGGGGTGCTTTAAAGGCTTGAATTAAATAACCAGTTTCTGTGGATTGGTCTGTAACTACCTGTGGCCTCTGCATACAGGAAGATTGATTATACACGGTCATTAAGAAATGACAGCTACGAAAGAGAAGCTCCATCCTGAGCCAGCCACGGATGCCACCACCCTCTGAAGCCCTGCGACCATACGAACAGGGCAGCAAACCCAGCCCTGTGAGCCCTCTGTGGCTCAGCAGGATCTCCTCAGGCTCTGCTCCAGCTACAAAGTCACTGTTGGTAGGTGAAGTCCATTCAGTCTATTCACAGGCTCAGGGCTGCAGGACACAGGGTTCCTCTTCTCAGTGTAAAGACAGATGCCTGTCTTTCAAGGGAGGAAATGGGGATTATAAGTATCTTGCCACATTTCATTATATTGAGGGGAAGCAAAGGAGGACTGCAGCAAATGATATGGTTGGTTATATTTGTATATGTGAAGTAGTTTGCCTGTTAGTTTTAAGGACATTTACAACAAGCTGAATATCCCTTTGTCTGGATAAAAACCCATGTACTGCTGCAGTTCGAACTTGGCCACTTCTTTTGCAGAGATCTTTTGCTCTCGAGTGTATACTTCAAGTTTATCGTTTCCCCAGTAAAAGAATTTAAGAACTTGAAATAACCTCCTGAATTTCCTCTAACTCCTGTTAAAGCTGTCTAGTTAACACTGAATTGCACACGGGTTTGAGGCATTGCTTTCTTCAGTTTCTGGTTTGCAGGAGAGGTCTGAAAAATACATTCCCAAATCCTTCATGTCCCCCCAAAACAGGACACTAGGCAAGCTACTGTGTCATAATTTTAAGCCTTACAAGTCTCTCGATGTTTTTATTTCCTTGAAAGAAAGCAGCAATTATATGCTTAGCCATTTGTTTTGCAGTTGACAAAAATCAGAAATATTTTCTCTCTTATTAACCAGACCAGTTTGTGGACACCAGGGAGTCCTTATAAACCAGCTTTTCTCAATGTTTTACTTTCTTCCAGGTGGCTGAGGAAAATAATGTATCTGTTCCAAATCTCAGCAGACCCACACATTACAGATGTCACCAGAGCCCTAAAACAAACATGTTGTGTAAAGCTGGAAATGTTTCAAGACTTCCCACAATTATGAATTCATCCGATATTCACTTGAGAAACATAACAGCTTGGAACAAATTTTCTTTTCTAAACTAGCTAGCTGTAGCTAGATTTTCCTCTGTGTGTATGTGTGTGCAAAGGGCTAAGAAGGCAGCAGGGTAGACAGCTGGGTTGAACAATGTCCTGTGCTGAGCCAAAAAGGGACGGATGAGGTTCCTGGCAGCCCAGGATCTATGGTTTGGAATGAGCTAAGAAGTTACCACCCCCAGGTTTTACTCTTCTCGGGTGGTTTGAGTTGTAGTATCCATTGATTTAAATTGTCAGTGAAAGATGCATGAGGAGAGAGCAAGTTCTCAAAAACTCAAAGCAGACCCCTTCTGCCAGAATTAACTCCCTTGCTTACTTTACTGAAGATATTTACACATTTCACCAGGAAATTCCCCTTGTGACACACTTCACATTTTCAAGGAGGTCCTGGGAAATCGTTATGACCTCATGGTGGATATTTTAGCTTGTTTCTACCTGGGACATAGCCAACATCATTCATGTTTTATGTGACAGAGCATTTTATAAAAGTTTTTTAAAGAATTTTCAACAACATTTTATCCCCATTTAAGCAACAAAAAATTTCCCCTTAAAGATACCAGGCTGTTTTGTTATGGTAACGTCTTTTTCCTACGTTAGTTCTTCTCATTTATTCCTCTTTATAGATGTCAATGTTTAAGCATTTTTATCTCTTCGGAAGTGTCTACACTTTCAGTTGCCTTGTTATTATTTTGAGCTATAATACAGTAAAAATGATCATGTCAAATAATTTTGTTGTATTAAGGTAGCATTTAAAAATTTCACCCCTTGTCAAAGATCCAGAGTAATACCATTGCTTCTCAGTATAATTTAAAAAAAGGTTTTTTTGTAGTCTAAATAATACCTTTCTGAACATGAGAAAAATTATCTATGAGAGATAGGACCTGAAGGAAATGACAAGATGCACAAGAAAACAGAGAAAATGGGCAAAAAATAATTAGAGAAACAGAGGTTTTACAGTATAGTAGGGCTTAAGTTGTTGATACAGCCAAAGCATTTTATGACTTCTTTTCAAAGGTGACGTTCTAAATTAAGTCCCATAGCTTGAACTGATGCCAGCCTGTCTCTATTTAGAATGTTTCTTGTTTTTAACTTATACCTGTTTCCAATTTCTGTTTTATTGTAACCTCTTTTCAGTCTTCTTTGTATTTCTTTTCCCTCATTTATATTCTTCACTAGTTCCTCTCCTATTGTTGGCCAGGAAGAGACCAAGTGGGGAGCAGTAACTGGGCAGGGATGGGAGCAATGATCTTCAGTCTGCCTTTGGACGACTTCCTTAGGGCTCCCCTTCAGCACAGGCAGGAGTGAGAAACAGCCCTCCACTTGGATACCTGAGTTGGGTGCACAGCCCAGGATGTTATCAATATTTTCAGTCCTCATATCAATTAACAGCGAAGTCTCATAATCCAGAGACCTTCCTCTTTCTCTTCTTTTGTCATGCTTTCCCAACAGTTTGTTGGGAGTGAGGCAGTCCAGTGTAACCGCAGAAAGAGTACAACTTTGTGAGCCCAGCACTTTTTTACTGCCTGATTAATTATGTGCTCATGTGATTGAAGTGACTCTATTCATTCCCCCATGACCCTGCAGACCTAAGGACTTTCACTGATTTTGTAAGGTACACTGACAGACCTCATGCTGTTTGGGATGCCTGAAGCATCCTGCTAAGAGTAGCAAGATCTGAGTTTTGATACTGGGGAAAGGAGATAAAAGGGTGACAACAGTGCATATGTCCTTGCTTTGAAGCTTTGTCAAAAGTCGATCCTCCACCCATCTTCTTCCTGCTGCTGCTAACAATGTTCTTCAGGGCCATGACTTTTCTGAGACTTGTGTTCTCCTATGAGGGAGAAGGGGTGCTGGCAAGTAAATAAATGCTACAAAATTAAACACGGGGGATTTGGGTTCCCTGCATCAAGATAAGAGTGACAATAGCAAAAATGGCTAAAAATTTCTGCCTCATGAGTGATAAGAGATGAAAAATACAATTTCTAGATTTGGCGAGCAAATTGGTACATGCTGTTAATATTCCCTAGAGGTAGAGTTCTTCACCAGCTGGGCATGGGCACATCCTGGACACGTCCTCTTTTTCACCTGAAAATTTTAACTGAATGGAATTTGAGGACTACTGGGATCTGTGAGGACAATTTGTCTTATGTTAGCCACTAACTATAGCTACTACAATGGAGGCTGGTAGAGCATTATGTATACCAGGACTACTGTATTAGCTGTACTTTGCATATAGTTGGCTGACAGCTCATGTTTTTGGATGGACCAGACCTAATTCAAATGTACATTTCTGCCTGGAGAGGTCAACCTGTGCATCGCATTTGTAGTGGGCTGCATGTGTCCTGGAGCTGTGTCCGTCTCATTTGTGTTGTGGAGCACGTGTGCACAGATTTTTGCCTAGGAGATATCAGTCAAAAACTACCTAGACAGCAGTTTACCTTATCTAGGGCAGGTGGAAGGCAATTTGCAACCCTTCTGGTCTCAGAAGCTTTGGTAATTCAGTTACTGAAATTCTGTAAGTTGTATACAGGAAGGAAGAATGTATTTTCTCTATTTAACTAACTACGTGTACTGCATGTTTTCTTCCTCCTTTTCAGGTAATAGGAGAGACATATTTCAAGGGGCAATGGCTGCTGAGAATAGATACATGTTTTTAGAAACTGTATTTAACATACACAGTTTTAAAATGTTTGGTACAGATATGATGTTCAAATGTAAAATCATGTATGAACTTCAATTACTATGCCAGGTGTTCATCTTCCTCAGCTAGTTCCTCCAATTCTCTGCTGAAAATTCATGCTCCAGAAGGTCTTCCTTTCCCCCTGTGCTCCTTGCAAACATTTCCTTCCTGCTTTCTGAGACTTCTACAGCAGAAAAAACATGATTCCCTGTCTTCAGTATACCAAGCTGATCTTTTATACTTTCAGTTATGAGTAATCCATATTTTTCACCTGTGAAAATTCACATAAGGTAATGCTGTGACAAGAAATCCAGTTTAGTAAGCTCTGATGGGAATGCTGCGGATATGTTATGCTGATGCTAACAGGTATTTCTACCCTGGAGTAAGGAAATCCCACTCATGCCTGGCACTGGCTTGGATCTCTGAAGATGATTGATGTTGGGTGCTGAGCAAAATGAGGATGAGACAGTCATGGGAGAAAGTGAGAATTTAGGAAATGAAGGAACAACAGCAGAGCCACCTACAATGCTTAGGAAGTATTTGGAGAACTGCTACTATGTGGTAATTTTATTGTGATCGTTGTGTTACTTAGAGCCATGGGACTTTGTTCAGAAGATATCCAATTAGGAACACTGAAAGAAGAGAGATTAGTCTGTGGAAGCCTTGGCAGTAGCAGGGAAATATTAATTACAGCCTGAAAATTACCTCTGTACTTCAAGTCCCACCATAAAACCACAGAGCCTTGAGCCAGCTCTTTATTTTTCATCCCCTTTGTGACACTTGGATCTCTGCATACTTGAAGTTATAATCACAGTGTACGTTATTGCTAGGAGGCTGCAGAGATCAAGTCTTTTCCTTGCTGTGGTCAGGAAGGGTCTGTTTTTCTCATAGCATTTTTTTCCACTTGTCCTCAGAATAACTTATTGCTCCAGCAGTTACCATAGGGACTAGAAAGACATTCAGCATATTCTTCCACAGTGTTTTTGCAGGCTGCTCTACAAGCCTGCACAATTCCAGTAGCATGACACCGTGTTATCTGTATTTATTTAAGACTTTATCTCCTCTCTTAAGGAAAAATGCATTCTGAATTCTGGACAAGTTTACAAGAAGAAACAAGTAGCACTGGCCATCTCATTAGCTCATGTTGTTCCCCGTTTTTTTCATTCTCTCTTTTAAAAGAAACTTAAACAAAAAAAGGAGAAAAAAATAGGAAAGAAGTCACTTCAACCCTTTTTAAAATTTCTGAATCCATAAGCAAGGGTAGCCCTTAAGCTAAAAGAATTATAATTACTTTTGTCTTACGCTCCTAGACCTCCAAGACATACAGATGTAATCAAGATTAGAGAAAGTAAACACAAAAGCCATTTCATTTGTGTTCTGGGAGTAATAGAACAAGAATCCTTCCTTGTTATTAGTCATTAGATCAAAGCTGCATTATGCAGGAACGTTGTATTTATGTTCTAAACTTGGATTTCACTCAGCAAATGGCTTTAGGCCCAAGATTTGGTGATTAAATTAGGTACTTAAAATCTGATTAAGCACTTCAATGAAAAAAAAATTAAAAATACTTGACCCATGGTTCTCATTTAGTTCTGCCCTATTTTACTGCAAAAAATCAGTTTTTTCAAAAGTACGCTGGTGAAATACAGGCCTGTTTATTTTTCAGTGACTTTATCATTTACATGTCAAGTGATTTTGGATGTTTCAGTACTGGGGCAAAGATGCAAGGCACTTGAAATTGTCCTCTGCTTGGCCAGCAAAATTTCAGGGATCTAAAATCACTTAGTAGTTTACAGACTCTTACCCTATCTTTAAAACAGTGCGCTCTTTAAGTGGAAACTTGTGGTAAAATTGTTCTGTGGCTCAACCAGTAAAATAGCTATACCTAGCATTGGGATATTTTCTTATATGTTTTCCTTACATTTGCTAGGTTTTGGCATTGTAATAAATGGTATTCTTATCCTTTTGGAAATAAAGGGAAGTTGAAAAAGTTCCAGAAAGTCTCCAGTCCAAACTTGCCCCTTCTCTGAAGTTCACCTTCTTATGTGGATAACTGTGTGTCTCAAACTGGGCTTTCTCTGAAGCTGAACATCCCCGGGCATTCTTTGTAAAGCTGGCCCTGTTTTTCTTCTACTGTCAAGGCACTTAAAGGCTGTTTATCAGATAGTCCGGCCAAGAAAGAAGAAATAAGGCTTTATTTATTTATTTATTTCTTCTTCTATTGAGGCGGGTGTCCTGGTGACGGAGGATACGGAGAAGGCAGAGCTACTGAATGCCTTCTTTGCTTCAGTCTTCAGTGCTAAGACTGGCCCTCAGGAATCCCAGGCCCCGGAGGTAAAAGAAGAAGCCTACAAAGAGGACGACTTTCCCTTGGTCGAGGAGGACTGTGTGAGGGATCGCTTAAGCAATCTGGACATCCACAAATCCATGGGCCCCGATGGAATGCACCCACGAGTGCTGAGGGTGCTGGCGGATGTCATTGCTGAGCCACTCTCCATCATCTTTGAGAGGTCCTGGAGGACAGGAGAGGTGCCCGAGGACTGGAGAAAGGCCAATGTCACTCCAATCTTCAAAAAGGGCAAGAAGGAGGACCCAGGGAACTACAGGCCGGTCAGCCTCACCTCCATCCCGGGAAAGGTGATGGAGCAGCTTATCCTGGAGGCCATCATGAAGCAAGTGGAAGAAAAGAAGGTTATCAGGAGTAGTCGGCATGGATTCACCAAAGGGAAATCATGCCTGACCAATCTGATAGCTTTCTACGATGACATGACTGGCTGGGTAGACGAAGGGAGAGCCGTGGATGTTGTCTACCTTGACTTCAGCAAGGCTTTCGACACAGTCTCCCATGATATCCTCCTAGGGAAGCTGAGGAAGTGTGGGCTGGATGAGTGGTCGGTGAAGTGGATTGAGAACTGGCTGAATGGCAGAACTCAGAGGGTTGTCATCAGCGGCGCTGAGTCTAGTTGGAGGCTGGTAACTAGTGGTGTCCCCCAGGGGTCAGTACTGGGCCCAGTCTTGTTTAACTTCTTCATCAACGACCTGGATGAAGAGTTAGAATGTACCCTCAGCAAGTTTGCTGACGACACCAAACTGGGAGGTGTGGTAGATACACCAGAAGGCTGTGCTGCCATTCAGCGTGACCTGGATAGGCTGGAGAGTTGGGCAGAGAGGAACCTGATGAGGTTCAACAAGGGCAAGTGCAGAGTCCTGCACCTGTGGAGGAACAACCTCATGCACCAGTACAGACTTGGGAGTACTGGGAGCAGCTCTGCGGAGAGGGACCTGGGTGTCCTGGTGGACGACAGGTTAACCATGAGCCAGCAGTGTGCCCTGGCTGCCAAGAAAGCCAATGGGATCCTGGGGTGCATCAAGAAGAGTGTGGCTAGCAGGAGGAGGGAGGTTCTCCTTCCCCTCTACACTGCCCTGGTGAGGCCTCATCTGGAGTACTGTGTCCAGTTCTGGGCTCCCCAGTTCAAGAAAGATGAAGAGCTACTGGAGAGAGTCCAGCGGAGGGCTACGAGGATGGTGAGGGGACTGGAGCATCTCCCCTACGAGGAGAGGTTGAGGGAACTGGGCTTGTTCAGCCTGAAGAAGAGAAGGCTGCGAGGGGACCTTATAAATGCTTATAAATATCTGAAGGGTGGGTGTCAGGAGGATGGGGACAAGCTCTTTTCAGTGGTGCCCAGTGACAGGACAAGGGGCAATGGGCACAAACTGATGCACAGGAAGTTCCGTCTGAACATGAGGAAGAACTTCTTCCCTCTGAGGGTGACGGAGCACTGGAACAGGCTGCCCAGGGAGGTTGTGGAGTCTCCTTCTCTGGAGATATTCAAGACCCTCCTGGACGGGGTCCTGTGCGGCCTGCTGTAGGTGACCCTGCTTCGGCAGGGGGGTTGGACCAGATGACCCACAGAGGTCCCTTCCAACCCCTACTATTCTGTGATTCTGTGATTCTGTGATTTCTTGGGAATGGGTCAAGCAACTAGAGCAGACCCAGCAGAAATCTCCTATTTACAAAAGATTTCCTGTAAGAAAGGAACACCTTCTTAGATACTCTTACAAAAGACGTGGGGCTGCCTAAAGCTCACTGAACATCCAACTTTCCCCACGCAGTCTTCAGTCTAATGAATTTTATCTCTGCGCTGCAGAGTTATGTCATACCCCAGCTACCATAGCCTTTCCTGCTTCTCTTCTCCATTTGAGTCTTCCAGCATATTTTGCCCCTGGATTGGAATATGCAGCATGTGTTTGTGTGGAGAACTTCACATCTTCAATATTTGCTGGACACTCAGCAGGAACCAAGTTGTGTGTTTAATCTGATAAACCCTCACATCCCTGACTCTGTGAGCTGTTCACACGAGGAGGTTACGTGAGAATTCATGCATACTTGGATGTGATGGACTGCTAAAAATATCGCAGTCCAAGGTACATGCACACTGACAGCAGAAATGCCAGACATTCCTCACTGCTTGAGGCTATTCTAGTGAATGTGTGTGCATACGAAAAAGAAACCAGTTCAAGGAATGAAACCACCTCCCAGTAAGGCAGTACTCTAAGAATTCTTTTAGCAGATTTTCTTTGCTAATTGCTCATAGATTCTTTGTTTCAAATAATCAGCAGCTGTAGCCCAAAGTACTGTAGCTCTTCTGCCCTTGGCTATTCAGTCAACTTGACTAACTGAAAAAATTCAAAGGAGTGACTGAGGGAGGGCTGCTGTCAAAGGAAATTTGCTATTGAAACAAAAGTGAATCTGATTCCCTGCCAGACTTCCCATGGACAAAAGGGTGTTTGTTTTCCCCTTGGTACCCATGGTGGCATGGCTTTCATTAGAAAGTCAGCGGGCCAAGGTTACAGCTGTACAGGATTGCCAGCCAGCTTTTGCAGCCAAATGGTCTCAAGCAATCCATGAGAGCACAGCTGTATCACGGTAGAATGAGGTGAGGAACACATGATGAATACCTAAGTCTGTGTCAGTGGGTGAAGTGGGGAAGGAGAAAAGATGACTGAGGCTATGACAGAATGCGAGGAATCCAAATTATTCTGAGAATTTGCTGTCAGTTAAATGAGCTATGCATCTGATAGTGCCTGAAAGAACAGATGGATTGAAACTAGGATGTCGCATCCAAATCGTCTTATCCGTGGCCAGGAAAGGCGGGGAAACATTTGAATTCCCAGCTATGCAGTAGTGAGGGATGAACTGGCTGCATGGACCCTGCTCCTGATGCACACACATAGGAGAAATCAACCATAGTGGCCAAAAGTTTTTACTAGGGATCAGCACCTCACTTTGTTACTCTCAAAGGCAGAAAAGATTAAGGCATGTCAAGCTTTCTCCCCTCAGCCCTATCGAGATTACCCAGTCCTAATACATTCAACCTTTCTTTATGGGCCATGTTTTTAAGACCTTCAGTCATTCTTGCTGCTTGTCTGGACAGACCCACATTCTTCTTGATCTGCACTGCCCAAAAATGGACACAATACTCCCCCTGAGGTCATATTCCTGACAAGTAGAATGAAAGAGTTACTTCATATGTTTTGCAGACAAAACTATTGTTTATCTATCCCAGTATGGTATGTTCTGTGTTTTGTAGCAGCATAACATTGAATCGTTTTCAACTTGTGACTCACTGTAGTTCAGAGACCCTTTTCTGTAACACCAGAGATAGCAATTATTCATCCTGTCATTATACAGCTGATTGCTCTTACTTATGTGCAGAACTTGACATTCAGTCTTGCTGAATTGCGTTGTATGCTCCCCCAGATGATTTCTCTTCAATTGCTTGGTGATTCTGCTGTAAGCCTATTTTTGGAACTGCTCTTGTTAGTGGAAGGTGGCTGAAGCCAATGTCACTGATGCCTCATTACCACAGGTAATGTTTGCAGTGCCACTTCCGTCACTCTGCATTAGGGTAGCCCAGACACCGATGGCACCAAAGACACCTCCATTAAGATGCTTGGGGTAGATATCTACAGACATTTTAAGTGCATAAACTTTCACTGCAGCCAGCTTCCACTGCAGCCAATGAAAACATGGTTTTGTGTGATTTCTGGGAATCTGAGGATTATGTGGTTAACCAGCCCATCAGCACAGTGGTTCCTGAGTGCCATCTGAGATGCCACAGGGAGACGCAGACATCCGCAGCGGGATGACAGAGGGAGTATAGGAACTTGAGGGTGTCTGTACGCTACCTGGTGGCAGCAAGGGGTCAACCAGGAGATCCTAGGACCTTTCAAATGGCACTGGATCTCTCTGACAAACAGAATCAGCTCATGTGCATTTAATAGAGGGGGAACTGAAGTGCTCTTCAGGCTCCACTGACAGCACACATCAGCATTCCGCACACTGTAATTGGAACTTAGCCTGTCATACTGATAGATACTTACGTGTCCTAACTGTAAATTTAAGACCTTAATATAAGCTAGCAGGAGGAAGAACTCCATTGCTGACAGGGAAATGCTCATTTCCATCCTCACATAAGTGCAATATACAGTATTTTGTCACAATTCTTCCCTTCTCTGAAAAGAGAAAAAGGAATTCTGATATTACAAAGGAAAAGGTAGGGATCTCACCGAAATCCTAGGACATGCTGCCTTAGGTGATGGACTTTCTCCTTGTTACTGAGAATAAGTAAAGTCCATAATGAATGGTAGCTTGAATTTCCTTGGAGTAGCATTTAAAAGTGCAAGCTGATTGCACACATTTGGTGAAGGACACACAATCTCAGCCTTGCTCAACTGAGTTATTTGCCAGAGTCTAAATAATGACTGGGAATTTTCCTTCAAGTACAATGATCTTTTATAATCTAAGATTAATGATGTCTTCACTTGGTAAAGAACTCTAGGAATTCCCAGTGTTCCCTAACATTGAACATTTTAACAAATTCAGAACTGAATTTGTTGAACTGTTTCAACATCTCTTTCATGCTTTTTTTTCAGAGAAATATTTTATGATATGCAAAGGAAGAAAAACCCCACAAATTTTCTTTTAATGTATGAGATTAGGACTGTTGTAGTCTTAGATTTTTGTCCTCAGAGTTATTTTTCATTCTAAATGAGAAAAACATTTGTAATCCATTTCTGGTTCATTAATTTCTCAAAAAAAAATCTTATAATAAAAAATCTTATAATATTTCAGTTTCAGGGGTGATGGCTGTAAGCCCCATACTTTTCTAGCTATTGCACGCAGGATGTCTCTTTCATAATTATTTACTCACCTAGTTCTTTAGACTCATTATCGAAACATCTTAATCCTGATCACTAACTTCAGAATGTCCCCAGAATGGACAGCAGTATCTAGGTGTCTGGCATGTGCAAAGCTCATATAAAGAGATTAACTCGAAGCTTAGCTGATCACTCTGTATTTTTTTTCGTATCACTCTGTCCAAAAATAAATTAATTTCACCTGTCCTCTAACCTTTTTTTCAGACTCCTTAAAACTGAAGGAAAAATCATTTTTCCAAGGCAAAGCATGGAGTTCATAGAAACAAAGTTTTGTTCCAGGTCAGTAAGAATTAATCTTCCGAGAGAAATGTTCCAGGCTATCTGAGGGAGGTGTCGTAGCTGGCCATGCGTGGTCAGAGGGTAGAACCTGTGTTGCAAAGAAGAAGCGATGGGTGCCAGAGGTCAGAGATTGCCTTCCGTGGGGGAAAGGCAGCACCTGTCTGCTGACTGGACCTTCTGCCTTGGGACTTTCGCTGCTTGCCACAGGCCTGTATGCAGAATGTTGCAGAAAACTTACTGAGGTTCATCTGGCACTAAAATGACTTCTCTTTGCTACAACAATAGTGGCTGTTGTTGTTTCACAGGATTTTAGCAAGGCTTTAACACAATTTTGCGTATCATTCCTGTAAAATTCTTTTATGGACTGACTGAATAGATCTCTTTGATCTCCTAGGACAGTGGTCAGTGGTTTACAATCTAATTTCTGGCTAATTACAAATTGTGTTCCTGTGGGGCTGATGCTGGGGTCGGTGCTGTTTACTTTCTTCATCAACAACCTGGGGAATATGACAGGAACACCCTTAGCAAATGCATAAAACTGTGGCAGGCAGTCGCTATGTGATATATTGATGCTGCCATCAACAGTGACCTAGACAAACTGAAGCAATGGGTCAACAGGTACCTCATGAAGTTCAGTAAAGACAAATGCAAAGTCCAGCTCCTGGGACAGAACAGCACCAAGTGACGGTATAGACTGGGGAGTGCTAGATAGGGTTCTGCGGGTCTTACTTGGTCTTGTCGATGACCAAGGCGTCGCTGAAGAGGAGGAGGTCCCTCTTCCTGGTGGCACGGCCCTGGGTCACCCGCACGCGCTGGCGCAGCCGGGGCTCGGGCGATGTCGGGGCAGGCTGGCACTGCTGCCCGGGCTCAGGGTCGTCACTGCGGAGCAGAGAGCATCGGGCACGGGCAAGGCGGGTGCCGCGGGGCCTGGCTGTGCCGGCGCATCCCCGAGCCACGCAGGGGGTGCTCACCTGGAGCCGCGGCAGCAGTTTAGCTGGCCCATCCCGACGCGCCCAGGAGCAGCCGCGCGTGGGACCGGCTGGTGGGCTCAGGGCAGTGCCCAGGCGCCGCGAGCGAGGCTGCCAAGGGGGTCCTGGTGCCGATGGCTGGTGCTGGGCAAGAGCTTGGCTCTCCCCAACTCCACTGGGTGCTGGCTCGGCACCGTCCCTGCAGGCTCTGGGGCCGTTGCCGGGCCAGCGCCAGGTCAACACAGCATGGAATTCTGAGCCCAACGGGGGGCAGAGGGGTGGGGGAGGGGCACTGGGGGCTCTCCCCAGTATGCCCCTGTCTCTGTGGTGCTGGGGGGCCCAGAGATGGGCACAGCGCTGCAGGCATGGCCTCACCGGTGCTGGGCAGAGGGGAAGGGAGCAAGCTTTGCCTGCTGCAGCCCAGGGCACCACTCACCGCCGCCCTTGGGCAAGGGCACCTTGCTGGCTCCTGGTCAACTTGGTGTCCACCAGGAACCCCAGGGCCTCTTCTATCTCGCTGCTTTCCTGCAGCTTTGCCAAGCTGGCCAAAAGGTCACGAGTATGTGTGGATGTGTCCCGCGATGCTTCGTGCCCGTGCCGGTGCCATCGGCAGTGGGTCCCACCCTCTCTCTGCAGCTCTCCTGGTGCCACTGCCATGAGGGTGAGCAGGGCATGTTTCCTCCAGCCAAAGCAGTGGTCCAGGTGGAAAGGCTTGCTCTTGTTATGGCCCAGGGAGAAGGAGGATGCACCCTGGAGACAGAGTCCAGAGATGAAGTTTCCACAGAACTCCATCTTTGTCTTTTTTCCTTAACTGCATTTTTTTCACACAAAATTTGTTTTTCACATGGTGTCTCGGTGAAAGGTGGTGGTTGGAACTGTCTTTTATTTCCCAGCCCCTAAACATTGGGGGAAACTCCAGGAAGCAGAGCAGAGGGGAATAGCGCAGCCCAGGGGGTGGCAGGCACGTCCTGCCCACTCCGCACTCTTCCGGGATGCTTGAGACGGCTGGCAGAGGGAAGAAAGCCGTCCTTGCGCCTGCTGGAGCCAGCCCCATTGTCTCTTTGGCTCTGAATGTGTGAAGCTAAGCCAGGAGAAGCCAAAAACCAAAACCCTAAGCTGTTGTGTTGCATTTTGTGTTAGGGAAGGGAGGGAGGGAGGGTCAGAAAGAAGGAAGGAAGGAAAGAAAGAAAGGAAATGGAGAACAAGTCGTACTCTCTGTAAGCCTGCTGGGAATAGGGCTAGGCAAGAGTTTCCGGGACCGCAATACCTCCTCCTCCTGCAACGCCTGTCTGCAGAGACGAGTGTCTGAAGAAGGATGCATTGGATGGCTGAAAAGTGAGATGGGAGCACGCACATATTTTATCTTTTCATCTGCCACTGGCTATTCACAAGGGCTCCTGGGCACCATTTCACCTGGCTTTTTGAACTCCACGTGTTTAAGAAGGGGAAGAAACTGCTGGGCAACAGCAGCAGGGAGAAGGGAGTGAGAGTGTGTGAGAGGGTCGTCCGAAAAGGGGTTTCTTCTACCCGGTGTGCAATGAGCCAGTCCTGACGCACTCAGGAGAGATGTTGGAGAGATTCAGGCCGGGGTGCTCGGTGGACTTTCCACAAATCAAGCACACCCAAGGCCGGCCTCTTCGTTACATTTACACAGTACATTCATGCATACTCTAGCTGTCTAATACATATTCATTCTGATCTACAGGAGCTGTGCAACTCTGTGGCGTCAGTCTTCTTGGCTCCTTTTCAGAACCTTCTGCGCACGTCTTCCTCCTTTTGGGGGTGTCTGGTGGTCCTCTGTGGTCTTCCCAGATGAGGTACCGTAACTGCTTTTATCCATAGATGGATAAAATAAAATCCTTGTGCCCAAGGTGTTTCTTTCGTATGGTACCTCTCTCTCTGGATGGAGAAACTCGCTGCATCCTGCCAGTGCACTGTTAGCTGTTAACTGCTGCCATTGCTGGGGTTCATTGCTGTTACTTGCTTCCATGATGTCCGCTGCCACAGCTAAAGCAGAAAGAACAGCGTACACTGGTGTCCCTAATCAACACTTCTGTTCCCGTTCAGGTCCTGGGCTGCCTCTAAATAAAGAAAAAATATTGAGGGGGGTTGGAAATGAAGTTTCAGTCCTGCAAAGCGGTAAAGCATAGTTATCCCCAGGACAGGGGGTCACATTTATAACACAGAGTGACATCGGTGACTTGGAGATGAACACTTAAGAGCACTGTTAGATCAAACCCTGGGAAATTAGGAGGAAATCATAAAAGGAAGCGCAGAAAGGAAAAGGAGCTGCAGTGTCAAAAGAGAAGGATGCCATTGCTTAAAGAGTAATAAGGGTACAGATGAAGCCAAAGAGCAGGGAAGGAGACACAAGGCAGAATTCAAGAGGACTAGTGGTTCCTAGCAGCACCAAAAGTGTATGTGACTGATGATTCCTTGGGAAAAAGAACCACCACCACCGGACTGGATGGAGTCATCACCAGAGCACACCAGTACCGCTTGCCATTGGTCTGCCAGTGGGAAGGGTGACAGATGTGCACGTGAAAAGCAGGTGCCAGTGACTCCGTGGGCACAAGTGGCACAAGGCTGGCTCAGCGTTTCCTATGCCTGAGCTGGGGCAGAAGTATGAAGACGTCGAAATGACTGGAAGTCTTCTAGTCTCTCTAGGAGCCTATCAGTTTGTTTGTAACTCCACTAAGAGCGGATGGCCGACAACTAAATGCAATGGGAAACACCGCGTGCCTGACCACTGGGACTTTGTCACGGGAACGCGTCTGGACTGTTAGGGGTACTCCTCTCATGAAGGGTCCTGTTGGGTGGATTCTAATTGAGCTCCTTCTAGTCTCACCTGAGAACAGCTGTACTGCCTTCACAAGAAACTCCCACCTCCTGTAATTGCTTTGATCATTGCTTTCTCCAGTGTAGATGAAAATATGAATATCTATGTATTATTGGAGATATTGCCTTGCTGTGTTTTAGTGCGGCAGTGATAGCCTCTGTTGGTGAATCCAGTGAGAAGGCAGAGAAGGAGAGGAGAGGAGAGGAGAGGAGAGGAGAGGAGAGGAGAGGAGAGGAGAGGAGAGGAGAGGACAGGACAGGACAGGACAGGACAGGACAGGAGAGGACAGGAGAGGACAGGAGAGGAGAGGAGAGGAGAGGAGAGGAGAGGAGAGGAGAGGAGAGGAGAGGAGAGGAGAGGAGAGGAGAGGAGAGGAGAGGAGAGGAGAGGAGAGGAGAGGAGAGGAGAGAGGAGAGGCTATTTCAGTTGGAAGTGACCTACAACGATCATCTAGTACCACTGTGGGTCCGTTTCAGGGCTGACCCACAGTTAAAGCCTATTAGGAAGGGCATTGTCTAAATGCCTCTTAAATGCTGACAGCATGGGGCATTGACCACCTCTCTAGGAAGCCCGTTCAAGTGTTTGACCACCTTCTCAGTAAAGCAATGGTTTGCAAGATATAGTCTGAATGCCCCTTGACACAGCTTTGAACGGGTCCCCTTTGTCCTGTCACAGGATACCAGGGAGATCAGCACCTCCCGCTCCACTTCCCCTCCTCAGGAAGCCATAGAGAGCAACGAGGTCTCCCGTCAGCCTCCTTTTCTCCAAACTAGACCAGCCCAAAGTCCTTAAGCTGCCCCTCACAGGACATGCCTTCCAGCCCCTTCACCAACTTTGTTGCCTTCCTCAGGACCCACTCCAGTGCCTTCACACTGTGGGGCCCAGAACTGCACACAGCACTCAAGAGGAGGCCGCACCAACGCTGAGTACAGTGGGATGATCAACTCTTTTGACCAGTGGGTTCTGCTGTGTTTGATGCATCCCAGAATGACGTTTGTCCTCCTGACTGCCAGGGCATGACGCTGACTCCTCTTGAGCTTGGCACCAACCAGCACCCCCAGATCCTTTTCTGCAGGGCTGCTCTCCAGCCACTCCTCTCCCTCATAGATACTTGTGTTCGGTGTTACTGTGTCCCCAGGGCAGAACCTGGCATTTGTTTTAGTTACTGTTCCTGTTAAATGCCTTTGGGTAGTACCCAGTATGATCTTATCCACATTTTTTCCAGGTACTGGAGGTCTGACTAACATGTCTGTAGTTTCCTGGGCCTTCCCTCACACCCTTCTTGTAAATAAGAATAATGCTGGTGAGCTTCCAGGCAGTGGGGACCTCTCCAGATTCCCAAGACTTTCGGTAGACGATTGAGAGGGGTCCTGCTGTAACATCCACTGACAAGTGCAAAATGAAAACTGCCAACGCTGGAGTGCGATTTTTCTCCTGACCTACACAGTCTGCCACGGGCAGGTGCGTGCTTCCTCTCCGGGGCCATCTCTGTGCATCTCGGAAACATTTCCTATACTCAGAGCAGCATTACGATTGGAAAGATGGACAGCAGGGTCTGTTACACACCTGGGCTCCTTGTTCTTCTCACCCTGCCTGGCTTTTCTCAGTTGCCCAGTCCTGTGAGTTGCCAGCTTTCGCCTTTTCTTGCCCGGCTGCCCCTCAGCCTCCTCTTCGCAGCACAGTTTTCTCTTGCTGTTGGATTGTGTTTTCTCTTCCTGCGAAGAGCCTGGCAACCTTTCCATTCAATAGTATTGTTAGACAGGTGAAGCCATGACAAGCACGGATCAATTGTGCTCTGAATCAAAGCTAGCTCATTTTACCTTCTCTCCCTGGAGGAGCTCTTCAGGCGCTCGCTTTCTGGTGCAACTGGAGGCACCTGCAATGGAAATGTGGAAGTTCAGAGGTGGCAAGGACCTCCCTGCCCCATTGCTGCCTTAGCTTCCAAAGGCAGATCCCTTGGATGGGTTTGCTCAGCCCAGATAAGCCAGTTCTGGCTGGATCACCACACAAAGTGTGACAGCCACCCTGCATCAGCCTCACTCTGCA
This sequence comes from Opisthocomus hoazin, assembly GCF_030867145.1. Lineage (NCBI taxonomy): Eukaryota > Metazoa > Chordata > Aves > Opisthocomiformes > Opisthocomidae > Opisthocomus > Opisthocomus hoazin. Next base: position 110,962,689 of record NC_134415.1, on the reverse strand, counting down.
CTTTTGCAGAGCTCCAGGCTGGTGGATGACCTTGCTTGTCCCTGTGACAGCAGTCCCACCTTCTGAGGAGGGAGGCTTTTGTTGTCACGCTGTTTGTGGCCCTGACATACCTCTGATGTTTGTGCTTCTGCTCCTGGTGCTGATGCCTCCTCTGCAAGCCCAGCCACCTCCTCCTCAAAGAGTTCCCCATGGTGTTCAATGAGGAACTCCACCAGCCGCGTCACCTGCACACAGCAAACCATTGGTTTCCAGCTCGCTGGCTGCAAACGGGTCAGACGGCCTTTCCCACTCCTGACCCTCCCTCCTGCGCAGCAAGCTGCAGCTGTGGGGCTGCTCTTCCCAGCAGCTCTTCCCATCCACGCGCGTTTGCTGAAGAGAGGAGGCAGCCCCGGTGCCTCTGAGCAGCAAAGCTGGGCTGGGCCCGGAAGGCTGTGGCCGGCTGGTAAATAGCGCGTACCTTCCCCGTCACCTGCATGAGGACACCCAGGGGCAGCGTGTGCTCCTCGGGCGGGCCGAGCAGGTTCGGCCCCAGGCAGATGGCCAGGTTAGTGGCAGTCATCCTGCTGGTGCCCGCATTGCTGCTGATGTTTAGCAGCAGGAGGAGCAGGTCCTTGAGCAGGAGAAGGTTTGCTCTGGGCAACTTGCTGGCCACCCTGAGGGAACAGGAACATAACGTCAAGAAGATAGATGCTGTCAACACAAGTCTCCCAGGCTGATGTCACCCGAGGCCACCCAAGGGAAGGCTCCCTGGCCACTCCTGCTCTACAGCAGACGGACTGCCTTGGTTGAGATACGGCCACCTCCCTCCCCGCCTGCCCTTCTGGCAAGAGTCCCTTTGCGAAGCAAAGCCCCAATGCCTGCGGGAAGAGCTCCAAGCACAGAAATGCTTCTCTGAGCCACTTTCCCCCAAAACCAGACCCCACAGCAGCAAGAGGTGGCTGACAGAAAACACGGCTTCTTCAGGCAGGCCGTCGCTTTGCAGGCAAGTCCCTGGCCTCTGCCAGTCCCCACGGAGCAGGCAGGCTGCTCGCCACGCTTACTCCTTCAGTGCTGCCAGCCTCTCCTGCCTGCTGGTCTTCTGCAGGGCGCTCATCCACTCCTCGTAAAGGTCTGCGTCGAGGAGCTTGGAGGGGATCTTGCGGAGGAAGTCCTGCAAAGCCAAGGGCTCCGGGTGAGGCTCTGGGCGCTGCGTCCGGGAGCACAGGCAGCATGGGCGGCACTCTGGCTCGCGAGCAGGCGGCTGGGTTTGTGCTCCTGCTCTGGCAGGTGACCATCAGCCCCGACAGAGCCGGGAGCTGCGGGGCTCCAGGTCAGCAGGGTTCACCTTGAAGATGATGGCCAGCAGGTGCACGGGCTGGCTTTCGAGGTGGACCTGCGCTCTGCTGTCGAGGGCCTCCCTGAGCTCCCGGAAGGCACGCTCACTGACCGTCCGCCGGAAGATCCCCTCCGTGGATGGCCCGTGCTCATGCAGGAGAGCCAGCAGGTCCTGCAGGGACAGAGGAGGAGAGCTGGAGACAGGACTACCGACAGGGGCAGGAGCGAGTGTGGCTTTCACTGGGGTGGGATGGAGATGTGGCTGGAGGTAGGGGACGTGGGGAGGAGCCGGCTTTGTCCCCGAGCCCCAGCAGGGCTTCCTCTGCTGGAGACAGCGCCTCCCTGGAGGAGCCATAGGGATGGGGACCCCCTGGCCAGGCTTGCTTACCTGCATGGGCTGGGGCAGCATTCCGTCCTGGCTGCAGAGGGCTGCCAGGGGCCGGCCAAAGAGAGCCCCCCTGGCACCAGAGCCCGATGGCCCGGGCACCTCTGCAGCGGCTGAGTTCCCTCGCCGTGCAAATGGCCAGGGCAGCCCCCTCCTCCTCCTGCGGGTCTCGCCTGCTGCCAAGGGAAAGAGAGCAAAGAGCCGTGGAGGAGAAGCGGTAGGCAAGCGGTCCCGGACCCTCTCAGGGCTGTCCCCCCACTGCCGAGCGCACGGGAGAGTGATGGTTTGGGAACGAGGGGCCCCGGGGCTCATCTCTCTCCTGCCGCAGAGCCATGGGGATGGATGTGCCCTGCAGGAAGGGCAGCAGCAGCCCCAGCGCAGCACGAGTGCCCGGCTGCCAGAGCAGGAGAGAAGGGCCGTCCTGTCCCCGCCTTCTCCAAACTCACCAGCCGCGTGGCCACGTCCGCCTTCGCTGCCAGAGGGGACGGGAGGTGGCCGCTGCTCTGCACCAGCCTGCAAGGAACACGCTGCGCTCAGCGAGCAGCCCCGCAGCAGAAAGGGCCCCCGAAGAGCTGCATCGGCCCCTGGCTGTGCGGGAGAGGTGGGAACGGCCGAGCCTGCAGCACGACCAGTCCTCACCTTTGCCTGGGCCGTGACCAGCCTCTCCAGGCTGCTGGCGTGCAGTGTCGTCGCCTGGGCAGGGGAGAAGAGCAGAAGGTGAGCAGCAATGCAGCTGATGGTGGGCTGGAGCAGCGCCTGGGGCAGAGGGGAGGCGGGAGGGACACTCACAGCATCGCGGCCACTGAGCTCCTTCAGCAGCAGCTTGATGGAGGGCAGCCGGGTGACGCGGGCTCCCTCCGCTCCTTCTGGTGACCTGTGTGTGGGGAAGGGGCAGAGGAGGAGCTGTGTGAGACCCAAGCCGCCTTCTCCCTGTGCTGGCAGCCCGGGGAGCGCTGCCAAGCTGCCCCGCAGCAGCCGGTGCCACCCGGCCGTGGAGCGGAGAGCAGCGGCGGTGGTGAGGACGGGGCTGGGCAGGGGTTGTCTGGACAGAGCGGGGCAAAGCAGCTGTGCCAGCTGTGCCCGCCCGAGAGCCGCCTGCAGGCGCGGGGCCTCTCTGCCCGGCTTGGGAGCGGTGTTTGGGCACGGCAGGGCTGCGGCTGGAGCCTCCCCCCGGGGTGTGAGCACGGTCCCCCCGGGCTGCACTGGCAGGCAGGGCTTACTTGAGCAGCGCGTCGAGCCAGAGCTCCTTCAGCGCCCGGGAGCTGCAGAGAGAGAGGAGAAACGGGCTGAGCGCCCGCTGCTCCCCGGCATGCGGGCAGAGGCAGCCCGGCACAGCCCTGCCGCGTGGGGACGGCCAGCGAGGCAGGGCAGGACGGAGCCCTGCGGGGCAGGACAGAGGGGACCCGTCCCCGAGGCTCACCGGAAAGTGAGGAGGCAGGAGCCGCAGGGCCAGACGAGGAGCAGGGAGCTGGTGGTCTTGCCTTCCTCCTCTTCGGCGGCATCGCTGGCCGCCCCCCTCCCGCTGCTCAGCACCTGCAGCTGGGCCAGGGCCAGGCGGAGCTGCGGGCGCGGGGCGCGGCCACGTCTGCAGAGAGGAGCGGCAGGGAGTGAGCGGGAGGCGGCCGAGCCAGGGGGCTCCCCTCCAGCGCCCGCCTGCCCCGGGCACGGCCGCGGGCGCCTCCAGCAGCAGGGTGCCGGGGGCCTGGGGCTGGTCCTCGGCTGCCCCTACCCTGGGGGAGAAGAGCAGAGCAGCAGGGGTCTGCGGGTCTTACTTGGTCTTGGCGATGACCAAGGCGTCGCTGAAGAGGAGGAGGTCCCTCTTCCTGGTGGCACGGCCCTGGGTCACCCGCACGCGCTGGCGCAGCCGGGGCTCGGGCGATGTCGGGGCAGGCTGGCACTGCTGCCCGGGCTCAGGGTCGTCACTGCGGAGCAGAGAGCATCAGGCACGGGCAAGGCGGGTGCCGCGGGGCCTGGCTGTGCCGGCGCGTCCCCGAGCCACGCAGGGGGTGCTCACCTGGAGCTGCGGCAGCAGTTTAGCTGGCCCATCCCGACGCGCCCAGGAGCAGCCGCGCGTGGGACCGGCTGGTGGGCTCAGGGCAGTGCCCAGGCGCCGCAAGCGAGGCTGCCAAGGGGGTCCTGGTGCCGATGGCTGGTGCTGGGCAAGAGCTTGGCTCTCCCCAACTCCACTGGGTGCTGGCTCGGCGCTGTCCCTGCAGGCTCTGGGGCCGTTGCCGGGCCAGCGCCAGGTCAACACACCATGGCATTCTAAGCCCAACTGTTAGGCTCAGCATGGAATTCTGAGCCCAACTGTTGGGCTCAGCATGGAATTCTGAGCCCAACGGGGAGCAGAGGGGTGGGGGAGGGGCACTGGGGGCTCTCCCCAGTATGCCCCTGTCTCTGTGGTGCTGGGGGGCCCAGAGCTGGGCACAGCGCTGCAGGCATGGCCTCACCAGTGCTGGGCAGAGGGGAAGGGTCACCTCCCTCCAGCTGCTGGCAAGGCTTTGCCTGCTGCAGCCCAGGGCACCACTCACCGCCGCCCTTGGGCAAGGGCACCTTGCTGGCTCCTGGTCAACTTGGTGTCCACCAGGACCCCCAGGGCCTCTTCTGTCACGCTGCTTTCCTGCAGCTTTGCCAAGCTGACCAAAAGGTCACGAGTATGTGTGGATGTGTCCCGTGATGCTTCGTGCCCGTGCCGGTGCCATCGGCAGTGGGTCCCACACTCTCTCTGCAGCTCTCCTGGTGCCACTGCCATGAGGGTGAGCAGGGCATGTTTCCTCCAGCCAAAGCAGTGGTCCAGGTGGAAAGGCTTGCTCTTGTTATGGCCCAGGGAGAAGGAGGATGCACCCTGGAGACAGAGTCCAGAGATGAAGTTTCCACAGAACTCCATCTTTGTCTTTTTTCCTTAACTGCATTTTTTTCACACAAAATTTGTTTTTCACATGGTGTCTCGGTGAAAGGTGGTGGTTGGAACTGTCTTTTATTTCCCAGCCCCTAAACATTGGGGGAAACTCCAGGAAGCAGAGCAGAGGGGAATAGCGCAGCCCAGGGGGTGGCAGGCACGTCCTGCCCACTCCGCACTCTTCCAGGATGCTTGAGACGGTCGGCAGAGGGAAGAAAGCCGTCCTTGCGCCTGCTGGAGCCAGCCCCATTGTCTCTTTGGCTCTGAATGTGTGAAGCTAAGCCAGGAGAAGCCAAAAACCAAAACCCTAAGCTGTTGTGTTGCATTTTGTGTTAGGGAAGGGAGGGAGGGAGGGTCAGAAAGAAGGAAGGAAGGAAAGAAAGAAAGGAAATGGAGAACAAGTCGTACTCTCTGTAAGCCTGCTGGGAATAGGGCTAGGCAAGAGTTTCCGGGACTGCAACACCTCCTCCTCCTGCAACGCCTGTCTGCAGAGACGAGTGTCTGAAGAAGGATGCATTGGATGGCTGAAAAGTGAGACGGGAGCACGCACATATTTTATCTTTTCATCTGCCACTGGCTATTCACAAGGGCTCCTGGGCACCATTTCACCTGGCTTTTTGAACTCCACGTGTTTAAGAAGGAGAAGAAACTGCTGGGCAACAGCAGCAGGGAGAAGGGAGTGAGAGTGTGTGAGAGGGTCGTCCGAAAAGGGGTTTCTTCTACCCGGTGTGCAATGAGCCAGTCCTGACGCACTCAGGAGAGATGTTGGAGAGATTCAGGCCGGGGTGCTCGGTGGACTTTCCACAAATCAAGCACACCCAAGGCCGGCCTCTTCGTTACATTTACACAGTACATTCATGCATACTCTAGCTGTCTAATACATATTCATTCTGATCTACAGGAGCTGTGCAACTCTGTGGCGTCAGTCTTCTTGGCTCCTTTTCAGAACCTTCTGTGCACGTCTTCCTCCTTTTGGGGGTGTCTGGTGGTCCTCTGTGGTCTTCCCAGATGAGGTACCGTAACTGCTTTTATCCATAGATGGATAAAATAAAATCCTTGTGCCCAAGGTGTTTCTTTCGTATGGTACCTCTCTCTCTGGATGGAGAAACTCGCTGCATCCTGCCAGTGCACTGTTAGCTGTTAACTGCTGCCATTGCTGGGGTTCATTGCTGTTACTTGCTTCCATGATGTCCGCTGCCACAGCTAAAGCAGAAAGAACAGCGTACACTGGTGTCCCTAATCAACACTTCTGTTCCCGTTCAGGTCCTGGGCTGCCTCTAAATAAAGAAAAAATATTGAGGGGGGTTGGAAATGAAGTTTCAGTCCTGCAAAGCGGTAAAGCATAGTTATCCCCAGGACAGGGGGTCACATTTATAACACAGAGTGACATCGGTGACTTGGAGATGAACACTTAAGAGCACCGTTAGATCAAACCCTGGGAAATTAGGAGGAAATCATAAAAGGAAGCGCAGAAAGGAAAAGGAGCTGCAGTGTCAAAAGAGAAGGATGCCATTGCTTAAAGAGTAATAAGGGTACCGATGAAGCCAAAGAGCAGGGAAGGAGACACAAGGCAGAATTCAAGAGGACTAGTGGTTCCTAGCAGCACCAAAAGTGCATGTGACTGATGGTTCCTTGGGAAAAAGAACCACCACCACCGGACTGGATGGAGTCATCACCAGAGCACACCAGTACCGCTTGCCATTGGTCTGCCAGTGGGAAGGGTGACAGATGTGCACGTGAAAAGCAGGTGCCAGTGACTCCGTGGGCACAAGTGGCACAAGGCTGGCTCAGCGTTTCCTATGCCTGAGCTGGGGCAGAAGTATGAAGACATCGAAATGACTGGAAGTCTTCTAGTCTCTCTAGGAGCCTATCAGTTTGTTTGTAACTCCACTAAGAGCGGATGGCCGACAACTAAATGCAATGGGAAACACCGCGTGCCTGACCACTGGGATTTTGTCACGGGAACGCGCCTGGATTGTTAGGGGTACTCCTCTCATGAAGGGTCCTGTTGGGTGGATTCTAATTGAGCTCCTTCTAGTCTCACCTGAGAACAGCTGTACTGCCTTCACAAGAAACTCCCACCTCCTGTAATTGCTTTGATCATTGCTTTCTCCAGTGTAGATGAAAATATGAATATCTATGTATTATTGGAGATATTGCCTTGCTGTGTTTTAGTGTGGCAGTGATAGCCTCTGTTGGTGAATCCAGTGAGAAGGCAGAGAAGGAGAGGAGAGGAGAGGAGAGGAGAGGAGAGGAGAGGAGAGGAGAGGAGAGGAGAGGAGAGGAGAGGAGAGGAGAGGAGAGGAGAGGAGAGGAGAGGAGAGGAGAGGAGAGGAGAGAGGAGAGGCTATTTCAGTTGGAAGTGACCTACAACGATCATCTAGTGCCACTGTGGGTCCGTTTCAGGGCTGACCCACAGTTAAAGCCTATTAGGAAGGGCATTGTCCAAATGCCTCTTAAATGCTGACAGCATGGGGCATTGACCACCTCTCTAGGAAGCCTGTTCAAGTGTTTGACCACCTTCTCAGTAAAGCAATGGTTTGCAAGATATAGTCTGAATGCCCCTTGACACAGCTTTGAACGGGTCCCCTTTGTCCTGTCACAGGATACCAGGGAGATCAGCACCTCCCGCTCCACTTCCCCTCCTCAGGAAGCCATAGAGAGCAACGAGGTCTCCCGTCAGCCTCCTTTTCTCCAAACTAGACCAGCCCAAAGTCCTTAAGCTGCCCCTCACAGGACATGCCTTCCAGCCCCTTCACCAGCTTTGTTGCCTTCCTCAGGACCCACTCCAGTGCCTTCACACTGTGGGGCCCAGAACTGCACACAGCACTCAAGAGGAGGCCGCACCAACGCTGAGTACAGTGGGATGATCAACTCTTTTGACCAGCGGGTTCTGCTGTGTTTGATGCATCCCAGAATGACGTTTGTCCTCCTGACTGCCAGGGCATGACGCTGACTCCTCTTGAGCTTGGCACCAACCAGCACCCCCAGATCCTTTTCTGCAGGGCTGCTCTCCAGCCACTCCTCTCCCTCATAGATACTTGTGTTCGGTGTTACTGTGTCCCCAGGGCAGAACCTGGCATTTGTTTTAGTTACTGTTCCTGTTAAATGCCTCTGGGTAGTACCCAGTATGATCTTATCCACATTTTTTCCAGGTACTGGAGGTCTGACTAACATGCCTGTAGTTTCCTGGGCCTTCCCTCACACCCTTCTTGTAAATAAGAATAATGCTGGTGAGCTTCCAGGCAGTGGGGACCTCTCCAGATTCCCAAGACTTTTGGTAGACGATTGAGAGGGGTCCTGCTGTAACATCCACTGACAAGTGCAAAATGAAAACTGCCAACGCTGGAGTGTGATTTTTCTCCTGACCTACACAGTCTGCCACGGGCAGGTGCGTGCTTCCTCTCCGGGGCCATCTCTGTGCATCTCGGAAACATTTCCTATACTCAGAGCAGCATTACGATTGGAAAGATGGACAGCAGGGTCTGTTACACACCTGGGCTCCTTGTTCTTCTCACCCTGCCTGGCTTTTCTCAGTTGCCCAGTCCTGTGAGTTGCCAGCTTTCGCCTTTTCTTGCCCGGCTGCCCCTCAGCCTCCTCTTCGCAGCACAGTTTTCTCTTGCTGTTGGATTGTGTTTTCTCTTCCTGCGAAGAGCCTGGCAACCTTTCCATTCAATAGTATTGTTAGACAGGTGAAGCCATGACAAGCACGGATCAATTGTGCTCTGAATCAAAGCTAGCTCATTTTACCTTCTCTCCCTGGAGGAGCTCTTCAGGCGCTCGCTTTCTGGTGCAACTGGAGGCACCTGCAATGGAAATGTGGAAGTTCAGAGGTGGCAAGGACCTCCCTGCCCCATTGCTGCCTTAGCTTCCAAAGGCAGATCCCTTGGATGGGTTTGCTCAGCCCAGATAAGCCAGTTCTGGCTGGATCACCACACAAAGTGTGACGGCCACCCTGCATCAGCCTCACTCTGCACTTTTGCAGAGCTCCAGGCTGGTGGATGACCTTGCTTGTCCCTGTGACAGCAGTCCCACCTTCTGAGGAGGGAGGCTTTTGTTGTCACGCTGTTTGTGGCCCTGACATACCTCTGATGTTTGTGCTTCTGCTCCTGGTGCTGATGCCTCCTCTGCAAGCCCAGCCACCTCCTCCTCAAAGAGTTCCCCATGGTGTTCAATGAGGAACTCCACCAGCCGCGTCACCTGCACACAGCAAACCATTGGTTTCCAGCTCGCTGGCTGCAAACGGGTCAGACGGCCTTTCCCACTCCTGACCCTCCCTCCTGCGCAGCAAGCTGCAGCTGTGGGGCTGCTCTTCCCAGCAGCTCTTCCCATCCACGCGCGTTTGCTGAAGAGAGGAGGCAGCCCCGGTGCCTCTGAGCAGCAAAGCTGGGCTGGGCCCGGAAGGCTGTGGCCGGCTGGTAAATAGCGCGTACCTTCCCCGTCACCTGCATGAGGACACCCAGGGGCAGCGTGTGCTCCTCGGGCGGGCCGAGCAGGTTCGGCCCCAGGCAGATGGCCAGGTTAGTGGCAGTCATCCTGCTGGTGCCCGCATTGCTGCTGATGTTTAGCAGCAGGAGGAGCAGGTCCTTGAGCAGGAGAAGGTTTGCTCTGGGCAACTTGCTGGCCACCCTGAGGGAACAGGAACATAACGTCAAGAAGATAGATGCTGTCAACACAAGTCTCCCAGGCTGATGTCACCCGAGGCCACCCAAGGGAAGGCTCCCTGGCCACTCCTGCTCTACAGCAGACGGACTGCCTTGGTTGAGATACGGCCACCTCCCTCCCCGCCTGCCCTTCTGGCAAGAGTCCCTTTGCGAAGCAAAGCCCCAATGCCTGCGGGAAGAGCTCCAAGCACAGAAATGCTTCTCTGAGCCACTTTCCCCCAAAACCAGACCCCACAGCAGCAAGAGGTGGCTGACAGAAAACACGGCTTCTTCAGGCAGGCCGTCGCTTTGCAGGCAAGTCCCTGGCCTCTGCCAGTCCCCACGGAGCAGGCAGGCTGCTCGCCACGCTTACTCCTTCAGTGCTGCCAGCCTCTCCTGCCTGCTGGTCTTCTGCAGGGCGCTCATCCACTCCTCGTAAACGTCTGCGTCGAGGAGCTTGGAGGGGATCTTGCGGAGGAAGTCCTGCAAAGCCAAGGGCTCCGGGTGAGGCTCTGGGCGCTGCATCCGGGAGCACAGGCAGCATGGGCGGCACTCTGGCTCGCGAGCAGGCGGCTGGGTTTGTGCTCCTGCTCTGGCAGGTGCCCATCAGCCCCGACAGAGCCGGGAGCTGCGGGGCTCCAGGTCAGCAGGGTTCACCTTGAAGATGATGGCCAGCAGGTGCACGGGCTGGCTTTCGAGGTGGACCTGCGCTCCGCTGTCGAGGGCCTCCCTGAGCTCCCGGAAGGCACGCTCACTGACCGCCCGCCGGAAGATCCCCTCCGTGGATGGCCCGTGCTCATGCAGGAGAGCCAGCAGGTCCTGCAGGGACAGAGGAGGAGAGCTGGAGACAGGACTACCGACAGGGGCAGGAGCGAGTGTGGCTTTCACTGGGGTGGGATGGAGATGTGGCTGGAGGTAGGGGACGTGGGGAGGAGCCGGCTTTGTCCCCGAGCCCCAGCAGGGCTTCCTCTGCTGGAGACAGCGCCTCCCTGGAGGAGCCATAGGGATGGGGACCCCCTGGCCAGGCTTGCTTACCTGCATGGGCTGGGGCAGCATTCCGTCCTGGCTGCAGAGGGCTGCCAGGGGCCGGCCAAAGAGAGCCCCCCTGGCACCAGAGCCCGATGGCCCGGGCACCTCTGCAGCGGCTGAGTTCCCTCGCCGTGCAAATGGCCAGGGCAGCCCCCTCCTCCTCCTGCGGGTCTCGCCTGCTGCCAAGGGAAAGAGAGCAAAGAGCCGTGGAGGAGAAGCGGTAGGCAAGCGGTCCCGGACCGTCTCAGGGCTGTCCCCCCTCTGCCGAGCGCACGGGAGAGTGATGGTTTGGGAACGAGGGGCCCCGGGGCTCATCTCTCTCCTGCCGCAGAGCCATGGGGATGGATGTGCCCTGCAGGAAGGGCAGCAGCAGCCCCAGCGCAGCACGAGTGCCCGGCTGCCAGAGCAGGAGAGAAGGGCCGTCCTGTCCCCGCCTTCTCCAAACTCACCAGCCGCGTGGCCACGTCCGCCTTCGCTGCCAGAGGGGACGGGAGGTGGCCGCTGCTCTGCACCAGCCTGCAAGGAACACGCTGCGCTCAGCGAGCAGCCCCGCAGCAGAAAGGGCCCCCGAAGAGCTGCATCGGCCCCTGGCTGTGCGGGAGAGGTGGGAACGGCCGAGCCTGCAGCACGACCAGTCCTCACCTTTGCCTGGGCCGTGACCAGCCTCTCCAGGCTGCTGGCGTGCAGTGTCGTCGCCTGGGCAGGGGAGAAGAGCAGAAGGTGAGCAGCAATGCAGCTGATGGTGGGCTGGAGCAGCGCCTGGGGCAGAGGGGAGGCGGGAGGGACACTCACAGCATCGCGGCCACTGAGCTCCTTCAGCAGCAGCTTGATGGAGGGCAGCCGGGTGACGCGGGCTCCCTCCGCTCCTTCTGGTGACCTGTGTGTGGGGAAGGGGCAGAGGAGGAGCTGTGTGAGACCCAAGCCGCCTTCTCCCTGTGCTGGCAGCCCGGGGAGCGCTGCCAAGCTGCCCCGCAGCAGCCGGTGCCACCCGGCCGTGGAGCGGAGAGCAGCGGCGGTGGTGAGGACGGGGCTGGGCAGGGGTTGTCTGGACAGAGCGGGGCAAAGCAGCTGTGCCAGCTGTGCCCGCCCGAGAGCCGCCTGCAGGCGCGGGGCCTCTCTGCCCGGCTTGGGAGCGGTGTTTGGGCACGGCAGGGCTGCGGCTGGAGCCTCCCCCCGGGGTGTGAGCACGGTCCCCCCGGGCTGCACTGGCAGGCAGGGCTTACTTGAGCAGCGCGTCGAGCCAGAGCTCCTTCAGCGCCCGGGAGCTGCAGAGAGAGAGGAGAAACGGGCTGAGCGCCCGCTGCTCCCCGGCATGCGGGCAGAGGCAGCCCGGCACAGCCCTGCCGCGTGGGGACGGCCAGCGAGGCAGGGCAGGACGGAGCCCTGCGGGGCAGGACAGAGGGGACCCGTCCCCGAGGCTCACCGGAAAGTGAGGAGGCAGGAGCCGCAGGGCCAGACGAGGAGCAGGGAGCTGGTGGTCTTGCCTTCCTCCTCTTCGGCGGCATCGCTGGCCGCCCCCCTCCCGCTGCTCAGCACCTGCAGCTGGGCCAGGGCCAGGCGGAGCTGCGGGCGCGGGGCGCGGCCACGTCTGCAGAGAGGAGCGGCAGGGAGTGAGCGGGAGGCGGCCGAGCCAGGGGGCTCCCCTCCAGCGCCCGCCTGCCCCGGGCACGGCCGCGGGCGCCTCCAGCAGCAGGGTGCCGGGGGCCTGGGGCTGGTCCTCGGCTGCCCCTACCCTGGGGGAGAAGAGCAGAGCAGCAGGGGTCTGCGGGTCTTACTTGGTCTTGGCGATGACCAAGGCGTCGCTGAAGAGGAGGAGGTCCCTCTTCCTGGTGGCACGGCCCTGGGTCACCCGCACGCGCTGGCGCAGCCGGGGCTCGGGCGATGTCGGGGCAGGCTGGCACTGCTGCCCGGGCTCAGGGTCGTCACTGCGGAGCAGAGAGCATCAGGCACGGGCAAGGCGGGTGCCGCGGGGCCCGGCTGTGCCGGCGCGTCCCCGAGCCACGCAGGGGGAGCTCACCTGGAGCTGCGGCAGCAGTTTAGCTGGCCCATCCCGACGCGCCCAGGAGCAGCCGCGCGTGGGACCGGCTGGTGGGCTCAGGGCAGTGCCCAGGCGCCGCAAGCGAGGCTGCCAAGGGGGTCCTGGTGCCGATGGCTGGTGCTGGGCAAGAGCTTGGCTCTCCCCAACTCCACTGGGTGCTGGCTCGGCGCTGTCCCTGCAGGCTCTGGGGCCGTTGCCGGGCCAGCGCCAGGTCAACACACCATGGCATTCTAAGCCCAACTGTTAGGCTCAGCATGGAATTCTGAGCCCAACGGGGAGCAGAGGGGTGGGGGAGGGGCACTGGGGGCTCTCCCCAGTATGCCCCTGTCTCTGTGGTGCTGGGGGGCCCAGAGCTGGGCACAGCGCTGCAGGCATGGCCTCACCGGTGCTGGGCAGAGGGGAAGGGTCACCTCCCTCCAGCTGCTGGCAAGGCTTTGCCCACTGCAGCCCAGGGCACCACTCACCGCCGCCCTTGGGCAAGGGCACCTTGCTGGCTCCTGGTCAACTTGGTGTCCACCAGGACCCCCAGGGCCTCTTCTGTCACGCTGCTTTCCTGCAGCTTTGCCAAGCTGTCCAAAAGGTCACGAGTATGTGTGGATGTGTCCCGTGATGCTTCGTGCCCGTGCCGGTGCCATCAGCAGTGGGTCCCACCCTCTCTCTGCAGCTCTCCTGGTGCCACTGCCATGAGGGTGAGCAGGGCATGTTTCCTCCAGCCAAAGCAGTGGTCCAGGTGGAAAGGCTTGCTCTTGTTATGGCCCAGGGAGAAGGAGGATGCACCCTGGAGACAGAGTCCAGAGATGAAGTTTCCACAGAACTCCATCTTTGTCTTTTTTCCTTAACTGCATTTTTTTCACACAAAATTTGTTTTTCACATGGTGTCTCGGTGAAAGGTGGTGGTTGGAACTGTCTTTTATTTCCCAGCCCCTAAACATTGGGGGAAACTCCAGGAAGCAGAGCAGAGGGGAATAGCGCAGCCCAGGGGGTGGCAGGCACGTCCTGCCCACTCCGCACTCTTCCGGGATGCTTGAGACGGTCGGCAGAGGGAAGAAAGCCGTCCTTGCGCCTGCTGGAGCCAGCCCCATTGTCTCTTTGGCTCTGAATGTGTGAAGCTAAGCCAGGAGAAGCCAAAACCCAAAACCCTAAGCTGTTGTGTTGCATTTTGTGTTAGGGAAGGGAGGGAGGGAGGGTCAGAAAGAAGGAAGGAAGGAAAGAAAGAAAGGAAATGGAGAACAAGTCGTACTCTCTGTAAGCCTGCTGGGAATAGGGCTAGGCAAGAGTTTCCGGGACTGCAACACCTCCTCCTCCTGCAACGCCTGTCTGCAGAGACGAGTGTCTGAAGAAGGATGCATTGGATGGCTGAAAAGTGAGACGGGAGCACGCACATATTTTATCTTTTCATCTGCCACTGGCTATTCACAAGGGCTCCTGGGCACCATTTCACCTGGCTTTTTGAACTCCACGTGTTTAAGAAGGGGAAGAAACTGCTGGGCAACAGCAGCAGGGAGAAGGGAGTGAGAGTGTGTGAGAGGGTCGTCCGAAAAGGGGTTTCTTCTACCCGGTGTGCAATGAGCCAGTCCTGACACACTCAGGAGAGATGTTGGAGAGATTCAGGCCGGGGTGCTCGGTGGACTTTCCACAAATCAAGCACACCCAAGGCGGGCCTCTTCGTTACATTTACACAGTACATTCATGCATACTCTAGCTGTCTAATACATATGCATTCTGATCTACAGGAGTTGTGCAACTCTGTGGCGTCAGTCTTCTTGGCTCCTTTTCAGAACCTTCTGCGCACGTCTTCCTCCTTTTGGGGGTGTCTGGTGGTCCTCTGTGGTCTTCCCAGATGAGGTACCGTAACTGCTTTTATCCATAGATGGATAAAATAAAATCCTTGTGCCCAAGGTGTTTGTTTCGTATGGTACCTCTCTCTCTGGATGGAGACACTCGCTGCATCCTGCCAGTGCACTGTTAGCTGTTAACTGCTGCCATTGCTGGGGTTCATTGCTGTTACTTGCTTCCATGATGTCCGCTGCCACAGCTAAAGCAGAAAGAACAGCGTACACTGGTGTCCCTAATCAACACTTCTGTTCCCGTTCAGGTCCTGGGCTGCCTCTAAATAAAGATAAAATATTGAGGGGGGTTGGAAATGAAGTTTCAGTCCTGCAAAGCGGTAAAGCATAGTTATCCCCAGGACAGGGGGTCACATTTATAACACAGAGTGACATCGGTGACTTGGAGATGAACACTTAAGAGCACCGTTAGATCAAACCCTGGGAACTTAGGAGGAAATCATAAAAGGAAGCGCAGAAAGGAAAAGGAGCTGCAGTGTCAAAAGAGAAGGATGCCATTGCTTAAAGAGTAATAAGGGTACCGATGAAGCCAAAGAGCAGGGAAGGAGACACAAGGCAGAATTCAAGAGGACTAGTCGTTCCTAGCAGCACCAAAAGTGCATGTGACTGATGGTTCCTTGGGAAAAAGAACCACCACCACCGGACTGGATGGAGTCATCACCAGAGCACACCAGTACCGCTTGCCATTGGTCTGCCAGTGGGAAGGGTGACAGATGTGCACGTGAAAAGCAGGTGCCAGTGACTCCGTGGGCACAAGTGGCACAAGGCTGGCTCAGCGTTTCCTATGCCTGAGCTGGGGCAGAAGTATGAAGACATCGAAATGACTGGAAGTCTTCTAGTCTCTCTAGGAGCCTATCAGTTTGTTTGTAACTCCAGTAAGAGCGGATGGCCGACAACTAAATGCAATGGGAAACACCGCGTGCCTGACCACTGGGACTTTGTCACGGGAACGCGTCTGGACTGTTAGGGGTACTCCTCTCATGAAGGGTCCTGTTGGGTGGATTCTAATTGAGCTCCTTCTAGTCTCACCTGAGAACAGCTGTACTGCCTTCACAAGAAACTCCCACCTCCTGTAATTGCTTTGATCATTGCTTTCTCCAGTGTAGATGAAAATATGAATATCTATGTATTATTGGAGATATTGCCTTGCTGTGTTTTAGTGTGGCAGTGATAGCCTCTGTTGGTGAATCCAGTGAGAAGGCAGAGAAGGAGAGGAGAGGAGAGGAGAGGAGAGGAGAGGAGAGGAGAGGAGAGGAGAGGAGAGGAGAGGAGAGGAGAGGAGAGGAGAGGAGAGGAGAGGAGAGGAGAGGAGAGGAGAGGAGAGGAGAGGAGAGAGGAGAGGCTATTTCAGTTGGAAGTGACCTACAACGATCATCTAGTGCCACTGTGGGTCCGTTTCAGGGCTGACCCACAGTTAAAGCCTATTAGGAAGGGCATTGTCCAAATGCCTCTTAAATGCTGACAGCATGGGGCATTGACCACCTCTCTAGGAAGCCTGTTCAAGTGTTTGACCACCTTCTCAGTAAAGCAATGGTTTGCAAGATATAGTCTGAATGCCCCTTGACACAGCTTTGAACGGGTCCCCTTTGTCCTGTCACAGGATACCAGGGAGATCAGCACCTCCCGCTCCACTTCCCCTCCTCAGGAAGCCATAGAGAGCAACGAGGTCTCCCGTCAGCCTCCTTTTCTCCAAACTAGACCAGCCCAAAGTCCTTAAGCTGCCCCTCACAGGACATGCCTTCCAGCCCCTTCACCAGCTTTGTTGCCTTCCTCAGGACCCACTCCAGTGCCTTCACACTGTGGGGCCCAGAACTGCACACAGCACTCAAGAGGAGGCCGCACCAACGCTGAGTACAGTGGGATGATCAACTCTTTTGACCAGCGGGTTCTGCTGTGTTTGATGCATCCCAGAATGACGTTTGTCCTCCTGACTGCCAGGGCATGACGCTGACTCCTCTTGAGCTTGGCACCAACCAGCACCCCCAGATCCTTTTCTGCAGGGCTGCTCTCCAGCCACTCCTCTCCCTCATAGATACTTGTGTTCGGTGTTACTGTGTCCCCAGGGCAGAACCTGACATTTGTTTTAGTTACTGTTCCTGTTAAATGCCTTTGGGTAGTACCCAGTATGATCTTATCCACATTTTTTCCAGGTACTGGAGGTCTGACTAACATGCCTGTAGTTTCCTGGGCCTTCCCTCACACCCTTCTTGTAAATAAGAATAATGCTGGTGAGCTTCCAGGCAGTGGGGACCTCTCCAGATTCCCAAGACTTTTGGTAGACGATTGAGAGGGGTCCTGCTGTAACATCCACTGACAAGTGCAAAATGAAAACTGCCAACGCTGGAGTGTGATTTTTCTCCTGACCTACACAGTCTGCCACGGGCAGGTGCGTGCTTCCTCTCCGGGGCCATCTCTGTGCATCTCGGAAACATTTCCTATACTCAGAGCAGCATTACGATTGGAAAGATGGACAGCAGGGTCTGTTACACACCTGGGCTCCTTGTTCTTCTCACCCTGCCTGGCTTTTCTCAGTTGCCCAGTCCTGTGAGTTGCCAGCTTTCGCCTTTTCTTGCCCGGCTGCCCCTCAGCCTCCTCTTCGCAGCACAGTTTTCTCTTGCTGTTGGATTGTGTTTTCTCTTCCTGCGAAGAGCCTGGCAACCTTTCCATTCAATAGTATTGTTAGACAGGTGAAGCCATGACAAGCACGGATCAATTGTGCTCTGAATCAAAGCTAGCTCATTTTACCTTCTCTCCCTGGAGGAGCTCTTCAGGCGCTCGCTTTCTGGTGCAACTGGAGGCACCTGCAATGGAAATGTGGAAGTTCAGAGGTGGCAAGGACCTCCCTGCCCCATTGCTGCCTTAGCTTCCAAAGGCAGATCCCTTGGATGGGTTTGCTCAGCCCAGATAAGCCAGTTCTGGCTGGATCACCACACAAAGTGTGACAGCCACCCTGCATCAGCCTCACTCTGCACTTTTGCAGAGCTCCAGGCTGGTGGATGACCTTGCTTGTCCCTGTGACAGCAGTCCCACCTTCTGAGGAGGGAGGCTTTTGTTGTCACGCTGTTTGTGGCCCTGACATACCTCTGATGTTTGTGCTTCTGCTCCTGGTGCTGATGCCTCCTCTGCAAGCCCAGCCACCTCCTCCTCAAAGAGTTCCCCATGGTGTTCGATGAGGAACTCCACCAGCCGCGTCACCTGCACACAGCAAACCATTGGTTTCCAGCTCGCTGGCTGCAAACGGGTCAGACGGCCTTTCCCACTCCTGACCCTCCCTCCTGCGCAGCAAGCTGCAGCTGTGGGGCTGCTCTTCCCAGCAGCTCTTCCCATCCACGCGCGTTTGCTGAAGAGAGGAGGCAGCCCCGGTGCCTCTGAGCAGCAAAGCTGGGCTGGGCCCGGAAGGCTGTGGCCGGCTGGTAAATAGCGCGTACCTTCCCCGTCACCTGCATGAGGACACCCAGGGGCAGCGTGTGCTCCTCGGGCGGGCCGAGCAGGTTCGGCCCCAGGCAGATGGCCAGGTTAGTGGCAGTCATCCTGCTGGTGCCCGCATTGCTGCTGATGTTCAGCAGCAGGAGGAGCAGGTCCTTGAGCAGGAGAAGGTTTGCTCTGGGCAACTTGCTGGCCACCCTGAGGGAACAGGAACATAACGTCAAGAAGATAGATGCTGTCAACACAAGTCTCCCAGGCTGATGTCACCCGAGGCCACCCAAGGGAAGGCTCCCTGGCCACTCCTGCTCTACAGCAGACGGACTGCCTTGGTTGAGATACGGCCACCTCCCTCCCCGCCTGCCCTTCTGGCAAGAGTCCCTTTGCGAAGCAAAGCCCCAATGCCTGCGGGAAGAGCTCCAAGCACAGAAATGCTTCTCTGAGCCACTTTCCCCCAAAACCAGACCCCACAGCAGCAAGAGGTGGCTGACAGAAAACACGGCTTCTTCAGGCAGGCCGTCGCTTTGCAGGCAAGTCCCTGGCCTCTGCCAGTCCCCACGGAGCAGGCAGGCTGCTCGCCACGCTTACTCCTTCAGTGCTGCCAGCCTCTCCTGCCTGCTGGTCTTCTGCAGGGCGCTCATCCACTCCTCGTAAAGGTCTGCGTCGAGGAGCTTGGAGGGGATCTTGCGGAGGAAGTCCTGCAAAGCCAAGGGCTCCGGGTGAGGCTCTGGGCGCTGCGTCCGGGAGCACAGGCAGCATGGGCGGCACTCTGGCTCGCGAGCAGGCGGCTGGGTTTGTGCTCCTGCTCTGGCAGGTGCCCATCAGCCCCGACAGAGCCGGGAGCTGCGGGGCTCCAGGTCAGCAGGGTTCACCTTGAAGATGATGGCCAGCAGGTGCACGGGCTGGCTTTCGAGGTGGACCTGCGCTCCGCTGTCGAGGGCCTCCCTGAGCTCCCGGAAGGCACGCTCACTGACCGCCCGCCGGAAGATCCCCTCCGTGGATGGCCCGTGCTCATGCAGGAGAGCCAGCAGGTCCTGCAGGGACAGAGGAGGAGAGCTGGAGACAGGACTACCGACAGGGGCAGGAGCGAGTGTGGCTTTCACTGGGGTGGGATGGAGATGTGGCTGGAGGTAGGGGACGTGGGGAGGAGCCGGCTTTGTCCCCGAGCCCCAGCAGGGCTTCCTCTGCTGGAGACAGCGCCTCCCTGGAGGAGCCATAGGGATGGGGACCCCCTGGCCAGGCTTGCTTACCTGCATGGGCTGGGGCAGCATTCCGTCCTGGCTGCAGAGGGCTGCCAGGGGCCGGCCAAAGAGAGCCCCCCTGGCACCAGAGCCCGATGGCCCGGGCACCTCTGCAGCGGCTGAGTTCCCTCGCCGTGCAAATGGCCAGGGCAGCCCCCTCCTCCTCCTGCGGGTCTCGCCTGCTGCCAAGGGAAAGAGAGCAAAGAGCCGTGGAGGAGAAGCGGTAGGCAAGCGGTCCCGGACCCTCTCAGGGCTGTCCCCCCACTGCTGAGCGCACGGGAGAGTGATGGTTTGGGAACGAGGGGCCCCGGGGCTCATCTCTCTCCTGCCGCAGAGCCATGGGGATGGATGTGCCCTGCAGGAAGGGCAGCAGCAGCCCCAGCGCAGCACGAGTGCCCGGCTGCCAGAGCAGGAGAGAAGGGCCGTCCTGTCCCCGCCTTCTCCAAACTCACCAGCCGCGTGGCCACGTCCGCCTTCGCTGCCAGAGGGGACGGGAGGTGGCCGCTGCTCTGCACCAGCCTGCAAGGAACACGCTGCGCTCAGCGAGCAGCCCCGCAGCAGAAAGGGCCCCCGAAGAGCTGCATCGGCCCCTGGCTGTGCGGGAGAGGTGGGAACGGCCGAGCCTGCAGCACGACCAGTCCTCACCTTTGCCTGGGCCGTGACCAGCCTCTCCAGGCTGCTGGCGTGCAGTGTCGTCGCCTGGGCAGGGGAGAAGAGCAGAAGGTGAGCAGCAATGCAGCTGATGGTGGGCTGGAGCAGCGCCTGGGGCAGAGGGGAGGCGGGAGGGACACTCACAGCATCGCGGCCACTGAGCTCCTTCAGCAGCAGCTTGATGGAGGGCAGCCGGGTGACGCGGGCTCCCTCCGCTCCTTCTGGTGACCTGTGTGTGGGGAAGGGGCAGAGGAGGAGCTGTGTGAGACCCAAGCCGCCTTCTCCCTGTGCTGGCAGCCCGGGGAGCGCTGCCAAGCTGCCCCGCAGCAGCCGGTGCCACCCGGCCGTGGAGCGGAGAGCAGCGGCGGTGGTGAGGACGGGGCTGGGCAGGGGTTGTCTGGACAGAGCGGGGCAAAGCAGCTGTGCCAGCTGTGCCCGCCCGAGAGCCGCCTGCAGGCGCGGGGCCTCTCTGCCCGGCTTGGGAGCGGTGTTTGGGCACGGCAGGGCTGCGGCTGGAGCCTCCCCCCGGGGTGTGAGCACGGTCCCCCCGGGCTGCACTGGCAGGCAGGGCTTACTTGAGCAGCGCGTCGAGCCAGAGCTCCTTCAGCGCCCGGGAGCTGCAGAGAGAGAGGAGAAACGGGCTGAGCGCCCGCTGCTCCCCGGCATGCGGGCAGAGGCAGCCCGGCACAGCCCTGCCGCGTGGGGACGGCCAGCGAGGCAGGGCAGGACGGAGCCCTGCGGGGCAGGACAGAGGGGACCCGTCCCCGAGGCTCACCGGAAAGTGAGGAGGCAGGAGCCGCAGGGCCAGACGAGGAGCAGGGAGCTGGTGGTCTTGCCTTCCTCCTCTTCGGCGGCATCGCTGGCCGCCCCCCTCCCGCTGCTCAGCACCTGCAGCTGGGCCAGGGCCAGGCGGAGCTGCGGGCGCGGGGCGCGGCCACGTCTGCAGAGAGGAGCGGCAGGGAGTGAGCGGGAGGCGGCCGAGCCAGGGGGCTCCCCTCCAGCGCCCGCCTGCCCCGGGCACGGCCGCGGGCGCCTCCAGCAGCAGGGTGCCGGGGGCCTGGGGCTGGTCCTCGGCTGCCCCTACCCTGGGGGAGAAGAGCAGAGCAGCAGGGGTCTGCGGGTCTTACTTGGTCTTGGCGATGACCAAGGCGTCGCTGAAGAGGAGGAGGTCCCTCTTCCTGGTGGCACGGCCCTGGGTCACCCGCACGCGCTGGCGCAGCCGGGGCTCGGGCGATGTCGGGGCAGGCTGGCACTGCTGCCCGGGCTCAGGGTCGTCACTGCGGAGCAGAGAGCATCAGGCACGGGCAAGGCGGGTGCCGCGGGGCCCGGCTGTGCCGGCGCGTCCCCGAGCCACGCAGGGGGAGCTCACCTGGAGCTGCGGCAGCAGTTTAGCTGGCCCATCCCGACGCGCCCAGGAGCAGCCGCGCGTGGGACCGGCTGGTGGGCTCAGGGCAGTGCCCAGGCGCCGCAAGCGAGGCTGCCAAGGGGGTCCTGGTGCCGATGGCTGGTGCTGGGCAAGAGCTTGGCTCTCCCCAACTCCACTGGGTGCTGGCTCGGCGCTGTCCCTGCAGGCTCTGGGGCCGTTGCCGGGCCAGCGCCAGGTCAACACACCATGGCATTCTAAGCCCAACTGTTAGGCTCAGCATGGAATTCTGAGCCCAACGGGGAGCAGAGGGGTGGGGGAGGGGCACTGGGGGCTCTCCCCAGTATGCCCCTGTCTCTGTGGTGCTGGGGGGCCCAGAGCTGGGCACAGCGCTGCAGGCATGGCCTCACCGGTGCTGGGCAGAGGGGAAGGGTCACCTCCCTCCAGCTGCTGGCAAGGCTTTGCCCACTGCAGCCCAGGGCACCACTCACCGCCGCCCTTGGGCAAGGGCACCTTGCTGGCTCCTGGTCAACTTGGTGTCCACCAGGACCCCCAGGGCCTCTTCTGTCACGCTGCTTTCCTGCAGCTTTGCCAAGCTGTCCAAAAGGTCACGAGTATGTGTGGATGTGTCCCGTGATGCTTCGTGCCCGTGCCGGTGCCATCAGCAGTGGGTCCCACCCTCTCTCTGCAGCTCTCCTGGTGCCACTGCCATGAGGGTGAGCAGGGCATGTTTCCTCCAGCCAAAGCAGTGGTCCAGGTGGAAAGGCTTGCTCTTGTTATGGCCCAGGGAGAAGGAGGATGCACCCTGGAGACAGAGTCCAGAGATGAAGTTTCCACAGAACTCCATCTTTGTCTTTTTTCCTTAACTGCATTTTTTTCACACAAAATTTGTTTTTCACATGGTGTCTCGGTGAAAGGTGGTGGTTGGAACTGTCTTTTATTTCCCAGCCCCTAAACATTGGGGGAAACTCCAGGAAGCAGAGCAGAGGGGAATAGCGCAGCCCAGGGGGTGGCAGGCACGTCCTGCCCACTCCGCACTCTTCCGGGATGCTTGAGACGGTCGGCAGAGGGAAGAAAGCCGTCCTTGCGCCTGCTGGAGCCAGCCCCATTGTCTCTTTGGCTCTGAATGTGTGAAGCTAAGCCAGGAGAAGCCAAAACCCAAAACCCTAAGCTGTTGTGTTGCATTTTGTGTTAGGGAAGGGAGGGAGGGAGGGTCAGAAAGAAGGAAGGAAGGAAAGAAAGAAAGGAAATGGAGAACAAGTCGTACTCTCTGTAAGCCTGCTGGGAATAGGGCTAGGCAAGAGTTTCCGGGACTGCAACACCTCCTCCTCCTGCAACACCTGTCTGCAGAGACGAGTGTCTGAAGAAGGATGCATTGGATGGCTGAAAAGTGAGACGGGAGCACGCACATATTTTATCTTTTCATCTGCCACTGGCTATTCACAAGGGCTCCTGGGCACCATTTCACCTGGCTTTTTGAACTCCACGTGTTTAAGAAGGGGAAGAAACTGCTGGGCAACAGCAGCAGGGAGAAGGGAGTGAGAGTGTGTGAGAGGGTCGTCCGAAAAGGGGTTTCTTCTACCCGGTGTGCAATGAGCCAGTCCTGACGCACTCAGGAGAGATGTTGGAGAGATTCAGGCCGGGGTGCTCGGTGGACTTTCCACAAATCAAGCACACCCAAGGCCGGCCTCTTCGTTACATTTACACAGTACATTCATGCATACTCTAGCTGTCTAATACATATGCATTCTGATCTACAGGAGTTGTGCAACTCTGTGGCGTCAGTCTTCTTGGCTCCTTTTCAGAACCTTCTGCGCACGTCTTCCTCCTTTTGGGGGTGTCTGGTGGTCCTCTGTGGTCTTCCCAGATGAGGTACCGTAACTGCTTTTATCCATAGATGGATAAAATAAAATCCTTGTGCCCAAGGTGTTTGTTTCTTTCGTATGGTACCTCTCTCTCTGGATGGAGACACTCGCTGCATCCTGCCAGTGCACTGTTAGCTGTTAACTGCTGCCATTGCTGGGGTTCATTGCTGTTACTTGCTTCCATGATGTCCGCTGCCACAGCTAAAGCAGAAAGAACAGCGTACACTGGTGTCCCTAATCAACACTTCTGTTCCCGTTCAGGTCCTGGGCTGCCTCTAAATAAAGAAAAAATATTGAGGGGGGTTGGAAATGAAGTTTCAGTCCTGCAAAGCGGTAAAGCATAGTTATCCCCAGGACAGGGGGTCACATTTATAACACAGAGTGACATCGGTGACTTGGAGATGAACACTTAAGAGCACCGTTAGATCAAACCCTGGGAACTTAGGAGGAAATCATAAAAGGAAGCGCAGAAAGGAAAAGGAGCTGCAGTGTCAAAAGAGAAGGATGCCATTGCTTAAAGAGTAATAAGGGTACCGATGAAGCCAAAGAGCAGGGAAGGAGACACAAGGCAGAATTCAAGAGGACTAGTCGTTCCTAGCAGCACCAAAAGTGCATGTGACTGATGGTTCCTTGGGAAAAAGAACCACCACCACCGGACTGGATGGAGTCATCACCAGAGCACACCAGTACCGCTTGCCATTGGTCTGCCAGTGGGAAGGGTGACAGATGTGCACGTGAAAAGCAGGTGCCAGTGACTCCGTGGGCACAAGTGGCACAAGGCTGGCTCAGCGTTTCCTATGCCTGAGCTGGGGCAGAAGTATGAAGACGTCGAAATGACTGGAAGTCTTCTAGTCTCTCTAGGAGCCTATCAGTTTGTTTGTAACTCCAGTAAGAGCGGATGGCCGACAACTAAATGCAATGGGAAACACCGCGTGCCTGACCACTGGGACTTTGTCACGGGAACGCGTCTGGACTGTTAGGGGTACTCCTCTCATGAAGGGTCCTGTTGGGTGGATTCTAATTGAGCTCCTTCTAGTCTCACCTGAGAACAGCTGTACTGCCTTCACAAGAAACTCCCACCTCCTGTAATTGCTTTGATCATTGCTTTCTCCAGTGTAGATGAAAATATGAATATCTATGTATTATTGGAGATATTGCCTTGCTGTGTTTTAGTGCGGCAGTGATAGCCTCTGTTGGTGAATCCAGTGAGAAGGCAGAGAAGGAGAGGAGAGGAGAGGAGAGGAGAGGAGAGGAGAGGAGAGGAGAGGAGAGGAGAGGAGAGGAGAGGAGAGGAGAGGAGAGGAGAGGAGAGGAGAGGAGAGGAGAGGAGAGGAGAGGAGAGGAGAGGAGAGGAGAGAGGAGAGGCTATTTCAGTTGGAAGTGACCTACAACGATCATCTAGTGCCACTGTGGGTCCGTTTCAGGGCTGACCCACAGTTAAAGCCTATTAGGAAGGGCATTGTCCAAATGCCTCTTAAATGCTGACAGCATGGGGCATTGACCACCTCTCTAGGAAGCCCGTTCAAGTGTTTGACCACCTTCTCAGTAAAGCAATGGTTTGCAAGATATAGTCTGAATGCCCCTTGACACAGCTTTGAACGGGTCCCCTTTGTCCTGTCACAGGATACCAGGGAGATCAGCACCTCCCGCTCCACTTCCCCTCCTCAGGAAGCCATAGAGAGCAACGAGGTCTCCCGTCAGCCTCCTTTTCTCCAAACTAGACCAGCCCAAAGTCCTTAAGCTGCCCCTCACGGGACATGCCTTCCAGCCCCTTCACCAGCTTTGTTGCCTTCCTCAGGACCCACTCCAGTGCCTTCACACTGTGGGGCCCAGAACTGCACACAGCACTCAAGAGGAGGCCGCACCAACGCTGAGTACAGTGGGATGATCAACTCTTTTGACCAGCGGGTTCTGCTGTGTTTGATGCATCCCAGAATGACGTTTGTCCTCCTGACTGCCAGGGCATGACGCTGACTCCTCTTGAGCTTGGCACCGACCAGCACCCCCAGATCCTTTTCTGCAGGGCTGCTCTCCAGCCACTCCTCTCCCTCATAGATACTTGTGTTCGGTGTTACTGTGTCCCCAGGGCAGAACCTGACATTTGTTTTAGTTACTGTTCCTGTTAAATGCCTTTGGGTAGTACCCAGTATGATCTTATCCACATTTTTTCCAGGTACTGGAGGTCTGACTAACATGTCTGTAGTTTCCTGGGCCTTCCCTCACACCCTTCTTGTAAATAAGAATAATGCTGGTGAGCTTCCAGGCAGTGGGGACCTCTCCAGATTCCCAAGACTTTTGGTAGACGATTGAGAGGGGTCCTGCTGTAACATCCACTGACAAGTGCAAAATGAAAACTGCCAACGCTGGAGTGTGATTTTTCTCCTGACCTACACAGTCTGCCACGGGCAGGTGCGTGCTTCCTCTCCGGGGCCATCTCTGTGCATCTCGGAAACATTTCCTATACTCAGAGCAGCATTACGATTGGAAAGATGGACAGCAGGGTCTGTTACACACCTGGGCTCCTTGTTCTTCTCACCCTGCCTGGCTTTTCTCAGTTGCCCAGTCCTGTGAGTTGCCAGCTTTCGCCTTTTCTTGCCCGGCTGCCCCTCAGCCTCCTCTTCGCAGCACAGTTTTCTCTTGCTGTTGGATTGTGTTTTCTCTTCCTGCGAAGAGCCTGGCAACCTTTCCATTCAATAGTATTGTTAGACAGGTGAAGCCATGACAAGCACGGATCAATTGTGCTCTGAATCAAAGCTAGCTCATTTTACCTTCTCTCCCTGGAGGAGCTATTCAGGCGCTCGCTTTCTGGTGCAACTGGAGGCACCTGCAATGGAAATGTGGAAGTTCAGAGGTGGCAAGGACCTCCCTGCCCCATTGCTGCCTTAGCTTCCAAAGGCAGATCCCTTGGATGGGTTTGCTCAGCCCAGATAAGCCAGTTCTGGCTGGATCACCACACAAAGTGTGACGGCCACCCTGCATCAGCCTCACTCTGCACTTTTGCAGAGCTCCAGGCTGGTGGATGACCTTGCTTGTCCCTGTGACAGCAGTCCCACCTTCTGAGGAGGGAGGCTTTTGTTGTCACGCTGTTTGTGGCCCTGACATACCTCTGATGTTTGTGCTTCTGCTCCTGGTGCTGATGCCTCCTCTGCAAGCCCAGCCACCTCCTCCTCAAAGAGTTCCCCATGGTGTTCGATGAGGAACTCCACCAGCCGCGTCACCTGCACACAGCAAACCATTGGTTTCCAGCTCGCTGGCTGCAAACGGGTCAGACGGCCTTTCCCACTCCTGACCCTCCCTCCTGCGCAGCAAGCTGCAGCTGTGGGGCTGCTCTTCCCAGCAGCTCTTCCCATCCACGCGCGTTTGCTGAAGAGAGGAGGCAGCCCCGGTGCCTCTGAGCAGCAAAGCTGGGCTGGGCCCGGAAGGCTGTGGCCGGCTGGTAAATAGCGCGTACCTTCCCCGTCACCTGCATGAGGACACCCAGGGGCAGCGTGTGCTCCTCGGGCGGGCCGAGTAGGTTCGGCCCCAGGCAGATGGCCAGGTTAGTGGCAGTCATCCTGCTGGTGCCCGCATTGCTGCTGATGTTCTGCAGCAGGAGGAGCAGGTCCTTGAGCAGGAGAAGGTTTGCTCTGGGCAACTTGCTGGCCACCCTGAGGGAACAGGAACATAACGTCAAGAAGATAGATGCTGTCAACACAAGTCTCCCAGGCTGATGTCACCCGAGGCCACCCAAGGGAAGGCTCCCTGGCCACTCCTGGTCTACAGCAGAGGGACTGCCTTGGTTGAGATACGGCCACCTCCCTCCCCGCCTGCCCTTCTGGCAAGAGTCCCTTTGCGAAGCAAAGCCCCAATGCCTGCGGGAAGAGCTCCAAGCACAGAAATGCTTCTCTGAGCCACTTTCCCCCAAAACCAGACCCCACAGCAGCAAGAGGTGGCTGACAGAAAACACGGCTTCTTCAGGCAGGCCGTCGCTTTGCAGGCAAGTCCCTGGCCTCTGCCAGTCCCCACGGAGCAGGCAGGCTGCTCGCCACGCTTACTCCTTCAGTGCTGCCAGCCTCTCCTGCCTGCTGGTCTTCTGCAGGGCGCTCATCCACTCCTCGTAAAGGTCTGCGTCGAGGAGCTTGGAGGGGATCTTGCGGAGGAAGTCCTGCAAAGCCAAGGGCTCCGGGTGAGGCTCTGGGCGCTGCGTCCGGGAGCACAGGCAGCATGGGCGGCACTCTGGCTCGCGAGCAGGCGGCTGGGTTTGTGCTCCTGCTCTGGCAGGTGACCATCAGCCCCGACAGAGCCGGGAGCTGCGGGGCTCCAGGTCAGCAGGGTTCACCTTGAAGATGATGGCCAGCAGGTGCACGGGCTGGCTTTCGAGGTGGACCTGCGCTCTGCTGTCGAGGGCCTCCCTGAGCTCCCGGAAGGCACGCTCACTGACCGTCCGCCGGAAGATCCCCTCCGTGGATGGCCCGTGCTCATGCAGGAGAGCCAGCAGGTCCTGCAGGGACAGAGGAGGAGAGCTGGAGACAGGACTACCGACAGGGGCAGGAGCGAGTGTGGCTTTCACTGGGGTGGGATGGAGATGTGGCTGGAGGTAGGGGACGTGGGGAGGAGCCGGCTTTGTCCCCGAGCCCCAGCAGGGCTTCCTCTGCTGGAGACAGCGCCTCCCTGGAGGAGCCATAGGGATGGGGACCCCCTGGCCAGGCTTGCTTACCTGCATGGGCTGGGGCAGCATTCCGTCCTGGCTGCAGAGGGCTGCCAGGGGCCGGCCAAAGAGAGCCCCCCTGGCACCAGAGCCCGATGGCCCGGGCACCTCTGCAGCGGCTGAGTTCCCTCGCCGTGCAAATGGCCAGGGCAGCCCCCTCCTCCTCCTGCGGGTCTCGCCTGCTGCCAAGGGAAAGAGAGCAAAGAGCCGTGGAGGAGAAGCGGTAGGCAAGCGGTCCCGGACCCTCTCAGGGCTGTCCCCCCACTGCCGAGCGCACGGGAGAGTGATGGTTTGGGAACGAGGGGCCCCGGGGCTCATCTCTCTCCTGCCGCAGAGCCATGGGGATGGATGTGCCCTGCAGGAAGGGCAGCAGCAGCCCCAGCGCAGCACGAGTGCCCGGCTGCCAGAGCAGGAGAGAAGGGCCGTCCTGTCCCCGCCTTCTCCAAACTCACCAGCCGCGTGGCCACGTCCGCCTTCGCTGCCAGAGGGGACGGGAGGTGGCCGCTGCTCTGCACCAGCCTGCAAGGAACACGCTGCGCTCAGCGAGCAGCCCCGCAGCAGAAAGGGCCCCCGAAGAGCTGCATCGGCCCCTGGCTGTGCGGGAGAGGTGGGAACGGCCGAGCCTGCAGCACGACCAGTCCTCACCTTTGCCTGGGCCGTGACCAGCCTCTCCAGGCTGCTGGCGTGCAGTGTCGTCGCCTGGGCAGGGGAGAAGAGCAGAAGGTGAGCAGCAATGCAGCTGATGGTGGGCTGGAGCAGCGCCTGGGGCAGAGGGGAGGCGGGAGGGACACTCACAGCATCGCGGCCACTGAGCTCCTTCAGCAGCAGCTTGATGGAGGGCAGCCGGGTGACGCGGGCTCCCTCCGCTCCTTCTGGTGACCTGTGTGTGGGGAAGGGGCAGAGGAGGAGCTGTGTGAGACCCAAGCCGCCTTCTCCCTGTGCTGGCAGCCCGGGGAGCGCTGCCAAGCTGCCCCGCAGCAGCCGGTGCCACCCGGCCGTGGAGCGGAGAGCAGCGGCGGTGGTGAGGACGGGGCTGGGCAGGGGTTGTCTGGACAGAGCGGGGCAAAGCAGCTGTGCCAGCTGTGCCCGCCCGAGAGCCGCCTGCAGGCGCGGGGCCTCTCTGCCCGGCTTGGGAGCGGTGTTTGGGCACGGCAGGGCTGCGGCTGGAGCCTCCCCCCGGGGTGTGAGCACGGTCCCCCCGGGCTGCACTGGCAGGCAGGGCTTACTTGAGCAGCGCGTCGAGCCAGAGCTCCTTCAGCGCCCGGGAGCTGCAGAGAGAGAGGAGAAACGGGCTGAGCGCCCGCTGCTCCCCGGCATGCGGGCAGAGGCAGCCCGGCACAGCCCTGCCGCGTGGGGACGGCCAGCGAGGCAGGGCAGGACGGAGCCCTGCGGGGCAGGACAGAGGGGACCCGTCCCCGAGGCTCACCGGAAAGTGAGGAGGCAGGAGCCGCAGGGCCAGACGAGGAGCAGGGAGCTGGTGGTCTTGCCTTCCTCCTCTTCGGCGGCATCGCTGGCCGCCCCCCTCCCGCTGCTCAGCACCTGCAGCTGGGCCAGGGCCAGGCGGAGCTGCGGGCGCGGGGCGCGGCCACGTCTGCAGAGAGGAGCGGCAGGGAGTGAGCGGGAGGCGGCCGAGCCAGGGGGCTCCCCTCCAGCGCCCGCCTGCCCCGGGCACGGCCGCGGGCGCCTCCAGCAGCAGGGTGCCGGGGGCCTGGGGCTGGTCCTCGGCTGCCCCTACCCTGGGGGAGAAGAGCAGAGCAGCAGGGGTCTGCGGGTCTTACTTGGTCTTGGCGATGACCAAGGCGTCGCTGAAGAGGAGGAGGTCCCTCTTCCTGGTGGCACGGCCCTGGGTCACCCGCACGCGCTGGCGCAGCCGGGGCTCGGGCGATGTCGGGGCAGGCTGGCACTGCTGCCCGGGCTCAGGGTCGTCACTGCGGAGCAGAGAGCATCAGGCACGGGCAAGGCGGGTGCCGCGGGGCCTGGCTGTGCCGGCGCGTCCCCGAGCCACGCAGGGGGTGCTCACCTGGAGCTGCGGCAGCAGTTTAGCTGGCCCATCCCGACGCGCCCAGGAGCAGCCGCGCGTGGGACCGGCTGGTGGGCTCAGGGCAGTGCCCAGGCGCCGCAAGCGAGGCTGCCAAGGGGGTCCTGGTGCCGATGGCTGGTGCTGGGCAAGAGCTTGGCTCTCCCCAACTCCACTGGGTGCTGGCTCGGCGCTGTCCCTGCAGGCTCTGGGGCCGTTGCCGGGCCAGCGCCAGGTCAACACACCATGGCATTCTAAGCCCAACTGTTAGGCTCAGCATGGAATTCTGAGCCCAACTGTTGGGCTCAGCATGGAATTCTGAGCCCAACGGGGAGCAGAGGGGTGGGGGAGGGGCACTGGGGGCTCTCCCCAGTATGCCCCTGTCTCTGTGGTGCTGGGGGGCCCAGAGCTGGGCACAGCGCTGCAGGCATGGCCTCACCAGTGCTGGGCAGAGGGGAAGGGTCACCTCCCTCCAGCTGCTGGCAAGGCTTTGCCTGCTGCAGCCCAGGGCACCACTCACCGCCGCCCTTGGGCAAGGGCACCTTGCTGGCTCCTGGTCAACTTGGTGTCCACCAGGACCCCCAGGGCCTCTTCTGTCACGCTGCTTTCCTGCAGCTTTGCCAAGCTGACCAAAAGGTCACGAGTATGTGTGGATGTGTCCCGTGATGCTTCGTGCCCGTGCCGGTGCCATCGGCAGTGGGTCCCACCCTCTCTCTGCAGCTCTCCTGGTGCCACTGCCATGAGGGTGAGCAGGGCATGTTTCCTCCAGCCAAAGCAGTGGTCCAGGTGGAAAGGCTTGCTCTTGTTATGGCCCAGGGAGAAGGAGGATGCACCCTGGAGACAGAGTCCAGAGATGAAGTTTCCACAGAACTCCATCTTTGTCTTTTTTCCTTAACTGCATTTTTTTCACACAAAATTTGTTTTTCACATGGTGTCTCGGTGAAAGGTGGTGGTTGGAACTGTCTTTTATTTCCCAGCCCCTAAACATTGGGGGAAACTCCAGGAAGCAGAGCAGAGGGGAATAGCGCAGCCCAGGGGGTGGCAGGCACGTCCTGCCCACTCCGCACTCTTCCGGGATGCTTGAGACGGTCGGCAGAGGGAAGAAAGCCGTCCTTGCGCCTGCTGGAGCCAGCCCCATTGTCTCTTTGGCTCTGAATGTGTGAAGCTAAGCCAGGAGAAGCCAAAAACCAAAACCCTAAGCTGTTGAGTTGCATTTTGTGTTAGGGAAGGGAGGAAGGGAGGGTCAGAAAGAAGGAAGGAAGGAAAGAAAGAAAGGAAATGGAGAACAAGTCGTACTCTCTGTAAGCCTGCTGGGAATAGGGCTAGGCAAGAGTTTCCGGGACCGCAATACCTCCTCCTCCTGCAACGCCTGTCTGCAGAGACGAGTGTCTGAAGAAGGATGCATTGGATGGCTGAAAAGTGAGACGGGAGCACGCACATATTTTATCTTTTCATCTGCCACTGGCTATTCACAAGGGCTCCTGGGCACCATTTCACCTGGCTTTTTGAACTCCACGTGTTTAAGAAGGGGAAGAAACTGCTGGGCAACAGCAGCAGGGAGAAGGGAGTGAGAGTGTGTGAGAGGGTCGTCCGAAAAGGGGTTTCTTCTACCCGGTGTGCAATGAGCCAGTCCTCACGCACTCAGGAGAGATGTTGGAGAGATTCAGGCCGGGGTGCTCGGTGGACTTTCCACAAATCAAGCACACCCAAGGCCGGCCTCTTCGTTACATTTACACAGTACATTCATGCATACTCTAGCTGTCTAATACATATGCATTCTGATCTACAGGAGTTGTGCAACTCTGTGGCGTCAGTCTTCTTGGCTCCTTTTCAGAACCTTCTGCGCACGTCTTCCTCCTTTTGGGGGTGTCTGGTGGTCCTCTGTGGTCTTCCCAGATGAGGTACCGTAACTGCTTTTATCCATAGATGGATAAAATAAAATCCTTGTGCCCAAGGTGTTTCTTTCGTATGGTACCTCTCTCTCTGGATGGAGAAACTCGCTGCATCCTGCCAGTGCACTGTTAGCTGTTAACTGCTGCCATTGCTGGGGTTCATTGCTGTTACTTGCTTCCATGATGTCCGCTGCCACAGCTAAAGCAGAAAGAACAGCGTACACTGGTGTCCCTAATCAACACTTCTGTTCCCGTTCAGGTCCTGGGCTGCCTCTAAATAAAGAAAAAATATTGAGGGGGGTTGGAAATGAAGTTTCAGTCCTGCAAAGCGGTAAAGCATAGTTATCCCCAGGACAGGGGGTCACATTTATAACACAGAGTGACATCGGTGACTTGGAGATGAACACTTAAGAGCACCGTTAGATCAAACCCTGGGAACTTAGGAGGAAATCATAAAAGGAAGCGCAGAAAGGAAAAGGAGCTGCAGTGTCAAAAGAGAAGGATGCCATTGCTTAAAGAGTAATAAGGGTACCGATGAAGCCAAAGAGCAGGGAAGGAGACACAAGGCAGAATTCAAGAGGACTAGTGGTTCCTAGCAGCACCAAAAGTGCATGTGACTGATGGTTCCTTGGGAAAAAGAACCACCACCACCGGACTGGATGGAGTCATCACCAGAGCACACCAGTACCGCTTGCCATTGGTCTGCCAGTGGGAAGGGTGACAGATGTGCACGTGAAAAGCAGGTGCCAGTGACTCCGTGGGCACAAGTGGCACAAGGCTGGCTCAGCGTTTCCTATGCCTGAGCTGGGGCAGAAGTATGAAGACGTCGAAATGACTGGAAGTCTTCTAGTCTCTCTAGGAGCCTATCAGTTTGTTTGTAACTCCAGTAAGAGCGGATGGCCGACAACTAAATGCAATGGGAAACACCGCGTGCCTGACCACTGGGACTTTGTCACGGGAACGCGTCTGGACTGTTAGGGGTACTCCTCTCATGAAGGGTCCTGTTGGGTGGATTCTAATTGAGCTCCTTCTAGTCTCACCTGAGAACAGCTGTACTGCCTTCACAAGAAACTCCCACCTCCTGTAATTGCTTTGATCATTGCTTTCTCCAGTGTAGATGAAAATATGAATATCTATGTATTATTGGAGATATTGCCTTGCTGTGTTTTAGTGCGGCAGTGATAGCCTCTGTTGGTGAATCCAGTGAGAAGGCAGAGAAGGAGAGGAGAGGAGAGGAGAGGAGAGGAGAGGAGAGGAGAGGAGAGGAGAGGAGAGGAGAGGAGAGGAGAGGAGAGGAGAGGAGAGGAGAGGAGAGGAGAGGAGAGGAGAGGAGAGGAGAGGAGAGGAGAGGAGAGGAGAGAGGAGAGGCTATTTCAGTTGGAAGTGACCTACAACGATCATCTAGTGCCACTGTGGGTCCGTTTCAGGGCTGACCCACAGTTAAAGCCTATTAGGAAGGGCATTGTCCAAATGCCTCTTAAATGCTGACAGCATGGGGCATTGACCACCTCTCTAGGAAGCCCGTTCAAGTGTTTGACCACCTTCTCAGTAAAGCAATGGTTTGCAAGATATAGTCTGAATGCCCCTTGACACAGCTTTGAACGGGTCCCCTTTGTCCTGTCACAGGATACCAGGGAGATCAGCACCTCCCGCTCCACTTCCCCTCCTCAGGAAGCCATAGAGAGCAACGAGGTCTCCCGTCAGCCTCCTTTTCTCCAAACTAGACCAGCCCAAAGTCCTTAAGCTGCCCCTCACAGGACATGCCTTCCAGCCCCTTCACCAGCTTTGTTGCCTTCCTCAGGACCCACTCCAGTGCCTTCACACTGTGGGGCCCAGAACTGCACACAGCACTCAAGAGGAGGCCGCACCAACGCTGAGTACAGTGGGATGATCAACTCTTTTGACCAGCGGGTTCTGCTGTGTTTGATGCATCCCAGAATGACGTTTGTCCTCCTGACTGCCAGGGCATGACGCTGACTCCTCTTGAGCTTGGCACCGACCAGCACCCCCAGATCCTTTTCTGCAGGGCTGCTCTCCAGCCACTCCTCTCCCTCATAGATACTTGTGTTCGGTGTTACTGTGTCCCCAGGGCAGAACCTGACATTTGTTTTAGTTACTGTTCCTGTTAAATGCCTTTGGGTAGTACCCAGTATGATCTTATCCACATTTTTTCCAGGTACTGGAGGTCTGACTAACATGTCTGTAGTTTCCTGGGCCTTCCCTCACACCCTTCTTGTAAATAAGAATAATGCTGGTGAGCTTCCAGGCAGTGGGGACCTCTCCAGATTCCCAAGACTTTTGGTAGACGATTGAGAGGGGTCCTGCTGTAACATCCACTGACAAGTGCAAAATGAAAACTGCCAACGCTGGAGTGTGATTTTTCTCCTGACCTACACAGTCTGCCACGGGCAGGTGCGTGCTTCCTCTCCGGGGCCATCTCTGTGCATCTCGGAAACATTTCCTATACTCAGAGCAGCATTACGATTGGAAAGATGGACAGCAGGGTCTGTTACACACCTGGGCTCCTTGTTCTTCTCACCCTGCCTGGCTTTTCTCAGTTGCCCAGTCCTGTGAGTTGCCAGCTTTCGCCTTTTCTTGCCCGGCTGCCCCTCAGCCTCCTCTTCGCAGCACAGTTTTCTCTTGCTGTTGGATTGTGTTTTCTCTTCCTGCGAAGAGCCTGGCAACCTTTCCATTCAATAGTATTGTTAGACAGGTGAAGCCATGACAAGCACGGATCAATTGTGCTCTGAATCAAAGCTAGCTCATTTTACCTTCTCTCCCTGGAGGAGCTCTTCAGGCGCTCGCTTTCTGGTGCAACTGGAGGCACCTGCAATGGAAATGTGGAAGTTCAGAGGTGGCAAGGACCTCCCTGCCCCATTGCTGCCTTAGCTTCCAAAGGCAGATCCCTTGGATGGGTTTGCTCAGCCCAGATAAGCCAGTTCTGGCTGGATCACCACACAAAGTGTGACGGCCACCCTGCATCAGCCTCACTCTGCACTTTTGCAGAGCTCCAGGCTGGTGGATGACCTTGCTTGTCCCTGTGACAGCAGTCCCACCTTCTGAGGAGGGAGGCTTTTGTTGTCACGCTGTTTGTGGCCCTGACATACCTCTGATGTTTGTGCTTCTGCTCCTGGTGCTGATGCCTCCTCTGCAAGCCCAGCCACCTCCTCCTCAAAGAGTTCCCCATGGTGTTCGATGAGGAACTCCACCAGCCGCGTCACCTGCACACAGCAAACCATTGGTTTCCAGCTCGCTGGCTGCAAACGGGTCAGACGGCCTTTCCCACTCCTGACCCTCCCTCCTGCGCAGCAAGCTGCAGCTGTGGGGCTGCTCTTCCCAGCAGCTCTTCCCATCCACGCGCGTTTGCTGAAGAGAGGAGGCAGCCCCGGTGCCTCTGAGCAGCAAAGCTGGGATGGGCCCGGAAGGCTGTGGCCGGCTGGTAAATAGCGCGTACCTTCCCCGTCACCTGCATGAGGACACCCAGGGGCAGCGTGTGCTCCTTGGGCGGGCCGAGCAGGTTCGGCCCCAGGCAGATGGCCAGGTTAGTGGCAGTCATCCTGCTGGTGCCCGCATTGCTGCTGATGTTCTGCAGCAGGAGGAGCAAGTCCTTGAGCAGGAGAAGGTTTGCTCTGGGCAACTTGCTGGCCACCCTGAGGGAACAGGAACATAACGTCAAGAAGATAGATGCTGTCAACACAAGTCTCCCAGGCTGATGTCACCCGAGGCCACCCAAGGGAAGGCTCCCTGGCCACTCCTGGTCTACAGCAGAGGGACTGCCTTGGTTGAGATACGGCCACCTCCCTCCCCGCCTGCCCTTCTGGCAAGAGTCCCTTTGCGAAGCAAAGCCCCAATGCCTGCGGGAAGAGCTCCAAGCACAGAAATGCTTCTCTGAGCCACTTTCCCCCAAAACCAGACCCCACAGCAGCAAGAGGTGGCTGACAGAAAACACGGCTTCTTCAGGCAGGCCGTCGCTTTGCAGGCAAGTCCCTGGCCTCTGCCAGTCCCCACGGAGCAGGCAGGCTGCTCGCCATGCTTACTCCTTCAGTGCTGCCAGCCTCTCCTGCCTGCTGGTCTTCTGCAGGGCGCTCATCCACTCCTCGTAAAGGTCTGCGTCGAGGAGCTTGGAGGGGATCTTGCGGAGGAAGTCCTGCAAAGCCAAGGGCTCCGGGTGAGGCTCTGGGCGCTGCGTCCGGGAGCACAGGCAGCATGGGCGGCACTCTGGCTCGCGAGCAGGCGGCTGGGTTTGTGCTCCTGCTCTGGCAGGTGCCCATCAGCCCCGACAGAGCCGGGAGCTGCGGGGCTCCAGGTCAGCAGGGTTCACCTTGAAGATGATGGCCAGCAGGTGCACGGGCTGGCTTTCGAGGTGGACCTGCGCTCCGCTGTCGAGGGCCTCCCTGAGCTCCCGGAAGGCACGCTCCCTGACCGCCCGCCGGAAGATCCCCTCCGTGGATGGCCCGTGTTCATGCAGGAGAGCCAGCAGGTCCTGCAGGGACAGAGGAGGAGAGCTGGAGACAGGACTACCGACAGGGGCAGGAGCGAGTGTGGCTTTCACTGGGGTGGGATGGAGATGTGGCTGGAGGTAGGGGACGTGGGGAGGAGCCGGCTTTGTCCCCGAGCCCCAGCAGGGCTTCCTCTGCTGGAGACAGCGCCTCCCTGGAGGAGCCATAGGGATGGGGACCCCCTGGCCAGGCTTGCTATCAGGTTGTTTGTAATTCCAGTAACAGCGGATGGCTGACGACTAAATGCAATGGGAAACACCGCGTGCCTGACCACTGGGACTTTGTCACTGGAACAAAGTGATTTCTGTGGGAGTGACTTCACCTAAGTATAGAATGAAACTGCTCCCTGGGATCAAGGCGGCAGTAGTGGCGAGAGCTGTGAACAGAGAAACGATGAGAAAAGGCTCCCACATTTCCGTGAGCCCTGTAACTGACTGGGGCATACAGGGGAAACAAAATTCAGGAAAGCCGAGGAGGACTGTGGATAACCTCAGAATCATAGAATGGTTTGGGTTGGAAGGGACCTCAAAGACCATCTAGTCCCAACCCCCCTGCCATGGCCAGGAACACCTTCCACCAGACCAGGTTGCTCAAAGCCCCGTCCAGCCTGGCCTTGAACACTGCCAGGGAGGGGGCAGCCACAGCTCCCCTGGGCAACCTGTTCCAGTGCCTCACCACACTCGTAGCGAAGAATACCTTTTCTGCATCAAATCTAAATCTACCCTCTCTTAGTTTAAAGCCATTACCCCTTGTCCTACCACTACGTGTAGGACTGTCTCCCATGGGAGCACCCCACGCTGGGGCAGGGGAGGAGCGTGAGGAGGAAGGAGCGGCAGAGACAAGGTGCGATGAGCTGACCGCAGCCCCCACACCCCAGCCCCTGCGCAGCTCGGGGGGAGGAGGCAGAGGAAGATCAGGAGTGAACTTGAGCCCGGGAGGAAGGCAGGGGTGGGGGAAGGTGCTTTGACATTTCGGTTTCATTTCTCCTCGCCCCAGTTGGATTTCACTGGCAATAAAGTGATTTCCCCACGGCCAGGCCGTGTTACCCGTAGGGGTGACGAGTGAGGCTCTCTCACCCCCTCATCTCGGCCCAGGCCTTGGCGCCATCTCTTCCCTCCCTGCCCAGCCGAGGAGGGCAGCGCTCCGGCGGCTTTGGCGGGCTTCGGGCCTGCAGCCGGGCTCAGCCCCACCCCAGCTCCACGGCCGGCCCCCGAGGCAGGAAGCCCGGGCCCAGCAGCAGGCAGCTGCCCTGAAGCGGGGTCAGGCCCGGCGAGGCCCCCGCCCCCGGGGAGCGGGCACCCAGGGCCCAGGCCCGGCTGTGTGGTGCTCGGCAGAGCGGGAAGGGCAGCCTGAGGGAAGGCTGCCCGGCCAGGGCAACGGCTGCCACCGGGCCAGCACGGGGACGCCTCAGCCCGGCGCCCAGCACGGCGGGGGCGGCCCTGCCCGGCCCGGCCCTGCCCGGCCCGGCGCTGCCACAGCGGGAGCCGCCGCTGCGGAAGGTGGAGCTGCCCCAGGCCGGCGGCAGGGCCGGGCCGGGCCGCGCGGCGCCGAGCTCCGTTTCCCGCCGCGCAGGGCGCGCGCGGGGCGGCGCAGGCGCAGTCGGGGCTGGGCGGGGGAGCGGGCGCGCGGGGCCGTGAGGCGGCGGGGACGCTCGTGGCCGAGGGGAAGGAGGAGCGGGCGGCGCGGCGGCAGCGGCGGGGGGGCGAGCGGGACGGGCCGGCAGCAGCACGGAGCGTGTCAGCCCGGGGGTTTTCTTTCTCCCGTTCCCCTTCCAACCCTGTCCCTCGGGCCGGGGGGGCAGCGAGCGAGCGGCCGTGTGGGGCCGGGTTGCCGCTGGAGTTAACCCGCAGCGCTCCCTGAGGCGTTCAATACTATGTCAATACTATGAAAACTTCTGAAAGTTGAAATTCCATTTATTCCTCTGTGAAATTGCAGAAAAGAAGTCTTATTTTGATCTGCTTGCTTA